>NC_057409.1:34218094-34518094 GCF_019320065.1 Cervus canadensis | reverse complement strand
AAGCTCCAATCCTTTGGCCACCTAATACAAAGAACCGACTCATTAGAAAAGACCCTGATGCTGGGAAAGATTGACGGCAAAAGGAGAAGAGGACAACAGGGGACGAGATGGTTGGATATCATCACTGACTTGATGGACATGACTTTGAGCAAGCTTGGGGAGCTGGTGATGGACAGGGAAGCCTGGTGTGCTGCAGTCCATGGGGTTGCAAAGAGTCGGACTCGACTGAGCAAATGAACTGACATATGTATGCATATATGTATGTATGAAATATATGGAATGAAAAAATGCATAATTTCAATCAGAGGCACAGATCAATGAAAAATGTCCTTAAACAACTCAAGACAAGATCTGATCCAACATTCCTACAGACTCAGACACCCTACTCCTCACTTTATGAGGTGGGAGAGTTGAGGATCTGGAGGATCCTATGGACCCTGCATACACCCTTCACTCTGACTCTATGGTCATGCAAATTTCCCTCAGTTGATATATCAGACACCACCAGCTGTGGTGGAGCAAAGAGATGAAGACATTACAGGTCTCAAAGTAAGCATAATCTAATGTGAATGGTTTGCTTTATTCCAATTTAATTAATAAACCAAACCAGACAAGAAGGCAATCAAAATTTTTAAACTGAGCTAATAATCGACAATTTTTACCTGAAACCTAGTTGGTGGGTGTTCAAAGGAAGACAGGATCAATAAAAACCAAATACTAAATAAATACACTTTCTCTGTTCCCCTGCATGTCAGTGAATAAATATGGTGAACCTGCAATAGTTGTCAGTGTTGATGAGCTAGCTCCAGAAAGCAAGTTTTAGGTGAAATCCAAAACATCCAATAATCTGACTTATAAAGAAGAAAGGACAAAAGGAAAAGAAGGGGAGGATGGAAGAAAGAGAGGGAAGAAAACAAAGTCATCAACCAAGACTTCCTAAGATCATCATTATGTAATTTTTCTTAGAAAAGATTTCTTTTCCTAATAAATTAAATGAACTATAAAATATGATTATCAAAATAATATATAATCTCCATTATCCTCAAAGCCATATAATACACAGGGGCAGCCAGATTTGATTAATTAAGGTGTTTAAGATCATTTTTGCCAAAAAAAAAAAACAAAACAAAACAAGAGGTCCCATTGATTGAGAACTAGATCTATTTGCATACCAGTGTTTCTTTGAAAAACATTCAGATTCAGTGTGCTGTGTTACTAAAAATATAAAACTTTGTTTTCTATAATTGCTAGAAGTATTCTTCCAATTGTTGTTATAATATTTATGTTTCAGGCACATCACTGTAAACTTTTATATAGTCATGTATATCAATTTTCTTATATCTCATACTTTTCATATTTAAAAATTTCCTACTATCTGAAAACACTTAAATGTGTAACTATATTTTCTTATAGAATGTATAGGATTTGATTTGTATATTTAACTTCCTAGTATCTTTGGAATTCATTTTTTCTCACATTCTTTCACCAAATAATATCTATTTTTTCCCCAAACAGTGATTCTGAACAAGTATGTATAACTTGTCATTTAAAAGCTATCATCTTTTAGACATAAGAGTTATTCTACAAAACTGTTTAACTCGAACTACAATCCAAAGGAAGTCTTAGACGTCACACTGAAGAGAGGAATAGAATTCAACCAGAGTGAGCAACAGCAAAAATGCAAACAACAAAAAAAAACAAAACAGCATAATTAACAGAGAAAGTATTCCTAGGAAACAGATGGGAGTTATTTTGCAAAGAATACACTAAATTCCTAACATTCCACAAAGTTGAGAACAAAAGCATGAACACAGATAACCAAAACTGCAGAGTCTAATATGACTGAATGTCAAGGTATCAAGGCCTTGACATTCTGACAGTTCTCTGATGTGAGTATTAAAGGCTCTCATGGACTACGGCTGTCATTCCAACAGACAAGAGAGTGTAACATGGAACACAGAATAGAAACCCCAAGAGGAATATTCAGAATCATCTGCCTTAGACACCCTCTAAAAGCAATTCATCAATTTCTTGCTATTTCCTAAGCACTTACTGTCAGACCAGAATAAAAATCTTTGCAATTAGCTTTATTTAATAATGTTTAAGCTTATAAAGTACATTTTTTGTTCCATTGTTGGATCTCTCATTCAAATTGTCTGATCTCTACAGGAAATTCTGAGTTAACTATCTCAGATAGTTCTAAATATATACCTAAATCTGAATGAACTGTGATGATTACAGTAACACTTAGGTCCAAATTTGCCTAAAATCTCTCAGTGGCTTCCAATTGTCTATACAGTTAAAATTCAAGTCCCTCAACATTGGTTTTAATGCATTTGCCTTTATATCCTCATTTCTAAAAAAGGTATGCCTCTTGTAAAAAGAGTTATTCACTCTGAAATATTTCAAGTCTAAAGTCTCAGAAAGATACAGAAATTTGTTCTTTTTTTTTGCATTATATTTATTTGGAAGAAAGGTGAAAATGAGAAAATTTGGGTAACCATATATCCAGGTAGTTCCTGGAGAAGAATATCTTACCAGAGATAACCAAGAATAAGGCTTAAATCTTATCTCCAGATGATGATCTTTAAAGGGTGATGTGAGATTAATGGGAGTGGCTGGTAAACTGATATGCATGGCATAGAGTGAACTATTGTGGAGATAGATAAATTGTGTCTGCTAACAGGAAAAGGGGTGCCAAAAGTAAACAGAAAAATCTAACTACTATTTCCATTTTCAGTCCTCTGAAAGATAGATGACAGTGGTTGGATTCATTTCTCTTCTGTTAATAGACTATAGATAACTGCAAAGAACAGTACTCTTATGACTAAATATGAGTCACTAAACTATTTAGATTCCAATAAATATAACTGGACATTATTTTTCTGTCAATTACCCGATTTGAAATCAACAAATGTAATAAGCTGAAAAAAATTACACCTTATAGTTATGCAGAAATACTGACTTTCTGATAGTTACTAAATGTGTTGTATTTACCCTAGGCCCGAACATTACCTACGTGTGTTGTAATTACCACAGGCCCTGCCCGTGTCTCAGATATCATAGCTAATCCCCTAGATTTCTCCGCATCCTCTTCAGCCCCTCTTTATAATTCCTTCATGTCTCAGTTGCAATGTGATTTTACCCAGCAAGCTTTCCCACCTGCCAAGACTGAGTTAAGAGAAACACCTTTGTAGTATATACTCCCATGATGATGCATATATACACTAGGGATTCAGTAAATATTGTAGAATAAATTAGTAATGAAGGAATATAAAAAGACATGATAACCCAAGTGGTCAACTTAGGTTATCAGGTCCTAGCAGAATAGTACCTTAGTGTTAGTCACTCAGTCATGTCTGACTCATTGTGACCCCATGGACTGTAGCTCACCCAGCTCTCTGTCCATGGACTTCTCCAGACAGGAATACTAGAACCGATTGCCATTTCCTTCTCCAGAGGAACTTCCTGCCCAAGGGATCAAACCTGGGTCTCCTGCATTACAGGCAGATTCTCTACCATCTGAACCACCAGGGAAGCCCCAAATAGTACCTTAAGCAACTTTTATTTGAGTCTATTCTTTACACAACGTACACCAGATTCAATATGATCTTTGCCTAGTTGTCCTAATAGATATGTTCTCTCTACAGAAAACATTCATTTTTAACTTAGGATACTGTCAAAGTAGACACTAATTAGTGCCATGATTTCTTCCTAATATTCTAAAAATAATTTTAAATAATCTTACTTCTTAGGCCTTTTGGGAAGAATATAACTGCTTTGTCATTCCTATATAAGATTCCATTATCTTTTTATAGAGTTAAATTTGGCTTGTTCTTTTTTTTTTTTAATCTAGTAACTATTGATAACAGAATATGTTACTATATTGGGGAGCACAGAAAATTTAACAAAAATTTTAGATTATCCTTCCTCCTGATTTAAGAATGAAAGCAGATTATTTATAACAGTAAGTTACTTAATTTGGATGGTTATGCCTAAAGGGTTTGTTGTTGTCCAGTTGCTCATCATGTACAACTTTTTGTGACCCCATGGACTGAAGCATGCCAGGCTTTCCCATAAATATGTTACCCTGTAGATATCACCATAACATATTTAACCAGAGTAATCCCATTAGAAATTGAAAGCATGCTGTATGCGTTAAGTCCCAACTTTTTGTAACCCTATGGATGGTAGCCCTCCAGGCTCCTTCTGTGGGATTCTCCAGGCATGAATACTGGAGTGGGTTGCCATGCCCTCCTCCAGGGGATCTTCCCAACCCAGGAACTGAACCTGGGTCTCCTGTATCTCAGGCAGAGTCTTTACAGTCTGAGCCACCAGAAAAGCCCTAATATTTAAGAATTTAACAAAATTCTTTTATGAGGGAAATGTTTAGTCATATCCCTTTTTAAATTATTTTTATTTTGTAGTGCATATTTATTTTAATTAGACTAGCATAAATCTTTCAATGAAAACATAATTAGATTTTCATGCATTTAATAACTGATGGTTTTTTTCTTTTCTGACCTACAACAGACTTTATTATATAGGAAAATTAGTTTTTTCCCTATAACTCTATGCCTTGCATTTATCTGATTTTATTGACTGCCTTAATTAAAGTGACAGAATATATTAGGAATTGATTTCATGATAAAATAAGTATTTTACTTCATTAGTTTTAAAATCATTGGCATAAATCACGTTCCTACCTGCTCTCATTTTTGCTATTTTTAGAATTCATGCACTTGGCTTATGATATGGAAAACACAGTAATGCAACTTCTCTTGGTCAGATGGTTACACACAATATCCTCTTTCTCACTATGTTTTTAAGACTCAACTGGTCTTTTGAATAAGTCTTGAACGCCTCTGGATAATTGACTACCAAGCTTTATTTAATTTCAATTTGCTGAAGATGCTCTTACTAAAAGTAATGTCAACACGTTATCATAAAGTTAAACTAAATACAGAAGAGTCAAGAGAATGGGCTCAAATCTCTGTAAAAGAGCAGGAGCACAGAAACTCCCAATGTTAACTTCCCTGAAAAGAATCATATTCATTAACATATTAAAATAACTGTGACTGTAAGTGGATTGTTTTGCTTCAATTAATTCTGCAATTATTGACAATCTTTTTGCATTTGAAATTACTTTTTAAATAATTTGGCTAATATTTTAGAGTTAAAACCATCTTACAAGTTTATTTTACTACAGAACCTGGTTTTAGCAAGTTTAGTTTGATGGTCGCACACAGATCAATCAATAATTTCTGATCTCATTATTTTTAAATGCATCTCTTTGGAGGCAAAGGAGAAAAGGAAAGATATACCCATTTGAATGCAGAGTTCCAAAGGATAGCAAGGAGAGATAAGAAAGCCTTCCTCAGTGATTATTGCAAAGAAATAGAGGAAAACAATAGAATGGGAAAGACTAGAAATCTCTTCAAGAAAATTAGACATACCAAGGGAAATTTTCAAGCATAGATGGGCAAAATACAAGACAGAAATGGTATGGACCTAACAGAACCAGAAGACATTAAGAAGAGGTGGCAAGAATACACAGAAGAACTATATGAAAGAGATCTTCACGACCCAGAAAATCATGATAGTGTGATCAATCACCTAGAGTGGGCCTTAGGAAGCATCACTATGAACAAAGCTAGTGGAGGTGATGGAATTCCAGTTGAACTATTTCAAATCCTGAAAGATGATGCTGTGAAAGTGATGTACTCAATATGCCAGCAAATTTGGAAAACTCAACAATGGCCACCCGACTGGAAAAGGACAGTTTTCATTCCACTCCCAAAGAAATGCAATGCCAAAGAATGCTCAAACTACCGCACAATTGTACTTATCTCACACACTAGCAAGGTAATGCTCAAAATTCTCCAAGTCAGGTTTCAACAGTTCGTGAACAATGAACTTCCAAATGTTCAAGCTGGATTTAGAAAAGCCAGAGGAACCAGAGATCAAATTGACAACATATGCTGGATCATTGAAAAAAGCAAGAGACTTCCAGAAAAATATCTATTTCTGCTTTATTGACTATGCCACAGCCTCGGACTCTGTGGATCACAATAAACTGTGAATAATTGTTCAAGAGATGGGAATACCAGACCACCTGACCTGCCTCCAGAGAAATCTGAATGTAGGCCAAGAAGCAAAAGTTAGAACTGGACATGGAACAACAGAATGATACCAAATCGGGAAAGGATACAGCAAGGCTGTATATTGTCACCCTGATTATTTAACTTCTATGCAGAGCACATCAAGAGAAATGCTGGACTGGATGAAGCACAAGCTGGAATCAAGATTGTCAGGAGAAATATCAATAACCTCTGATTCGCAGATGTCACCACCCTTATGGCAGAAAGCGAAGAAGAAATAAAGAGTCTCTTGTTGAAAGTGAAAGAGGAGAGAGAAAGTCAGTCAGTTCAGTCACTCAGTCATGTCCGGCTCTTTTCCAGCCCATGGATTGCAGCACTCCAGGCCACCCTGTCCATTACCAGCTCCCGGAGTTTACTCAAACTCATGTCCATTGAGTCGAGGATGATATCCAATCATCTCATTCTGTTGTTCTTTTCTCCTCCAGCCTTCAATCTTTCCCAGCATCAGGGTGTTTTCAAATGAATCAGTTCTTCACATCAGGTGGCCAAAGTATTGGAGTTTCAGCTTTAGCATCAGTCCTTCCAATGAATTTTCAGGACACATTTCCTTTAGGATGGACTGGTGGGATCTCCTTGCAGTCCAAGGGACTCTCAAGAGTCTTCTCCAACACCACAGTTCAAAAGCATCAATTCTTCAGCACTCCGCTTTCTTTATAGTCCAGCTCTCACATCCATACATGACTACTGGAAAAACCATAGCTTTGACTAGATATATCTTTGTTGGCAAGATAGTGTCTCTGCTTTTTAAAAAGCTGTCAAGGTTGGTCATAACTTTTTCTCCAAGAAGCAAGCATCTTTTAATTTCATGGCTGCAGTCAACATCTGCAGTGATTTTGGAGCCCCGAAAAATAAAGTCTCTCATTATTTCCACTATTTCCCCATCTATTTCCCATGAAGTGATGAGACCGGATGCCATGATCTTAGTTCTCTGAATGTTGAGCTTTAAGCCAACTTTTTCACTCTCCTCTTTCACTTTCATCAAGAAGCTCTTTAGTTATTTGCTTTCTGCCATAAGAGTAGTGTCATCTGCATATCTGAGGTTACTGATATTTCTCCCGGCAATCTTGATTCCAGCTTGTACTTGATCCAGTCCAGCATTTATCATGATGTGCTCTGCTTATAAGTTAAATAAGCAGGGTGACAATATACAGCCTTGATGTACTCCTTTCCCGATTTGGAACCAGTATTTTCTTCCATGTCCAGTTCTAACTTTTGCTTCTTAGCCTGCACTCAGATTTCTCTGGAGGCTGGTCAGGTGGTCTGGTATTCCCATCTCTTGAACAATTATTCACAGTTTATTGTGATCCACAGAGTCCAAGGCTGTGGCATAGTCAATAAAGCAGAAATAGATGTTTTTCTGGAACTCTCTTGCTTTTTCGATGATCCAATGAATTTTGGCAATTTGATATCTGGTTCCTCTGCCTTTTCTAAATCCAGCTTGAACATTTGGAAGTTCACAGTTCACACACCTACTGTTGAAGCCTGGCTTAGAGAATCTTGAGGATTACTTTACTAGGGCGTGAGATGAGTGCAATTGTGCAGTAGTTTGAACATTCTTTGGCATTGCCTTTCTTTGGGATTGGAATGAAAACTGACCTTTTCCAGTCCTGTGGCTACTGCTGAGTTTTCCAAATTTGCTGGCATATTGAGTGCAGCACTTTCACAGCATCATCTTTTAGGATTTGAAATAGCTCAACTGGAATTCCATCACCTCCACTAGCTTTGTTCATAGTGATGCTTCCTAAGGTCCACTTGACTTCTCATTCCAGGATGTCTAGCTCTAGGTGAGTGATCACATCATCATGATTACCTGGGTCATGAAGATCTCTTTTGTATAGTTCTTCTGTGTATTCTTGCCACCTCTTCTTAATATCTTCTGCTCCTGTTAGGTCCATACCATTTCTGTCCTTTATTGTACCCATCTTTGCATAAAAATTTCCCTTGGTATCTCTAATTTTCTTGAAGAAATTTCTAGTCTTTCCCATTCTATTGTTTTCCTCTATTTCTTTTCATTGGTCACTGAAGAAGGCTTTCTTATATCTCCTCGTTATTCTTTGGAACTCTGCATTCAAATGGGAATATATTTCCTTTTCTCCTTTGCCTTTCACTTCCCTTCTTTTCATAACTGTTTGTAAGGTCTCCTCAGACAACCATTTTGTCTTTTTGCATCTTTTTTGGGGGGATTGTAATGATCACTGCCTCCTGTACAATATCATAAACTTCTGCCCATAGTTCTTCAGGAACTCAGTCTATCAGACCTAATCCCTTGATACTATTTGTCACTTCCACTGTATAGCTATAAGGGATTTGTGAAAAAGTTGGCTTAAAACTCAGCCTTCAGAAAACTAAGATCATGGTCTCTGGTCCCATCACTTCTTGGCAAATAGATGAGAAAACAGTAGAAACTATGACAGATTTTATTTCTTTTGGGCTCCAAAATCACTGCAGATGGTGATTGCAGCCATGAAATTAAAAGATTCTTGCTCCTTGGAAGAAAAGCTATGACCAACATAGACAGCATATTAAAAAGCAGAGGCATTACTTTGCCAACAAAGGTCCATCTAGTCAAAGCTATGGCTTTTCCAGTGGTCATGTATGGATGTGAGAGTTGGACCATAAAGAAAGCTGAGCGCCAAAAAATTGATGCTTTTGAACTGTGGTGTTTAAGTAGACTCTTTAGAGTACTTTGGACTGCAAGGAGATCCATCCAGTCCAATCTAAAGGAAATCAGTCCTGAATATTCATTGGAAGGACTTATGTTGAAACTGAAACTCCAATACTTTGGCCACCTGATGTGAAAAGCTGACTCATTGGAAAAGTCCCTGATGCTGGCAAAGAATGAAGGCAGGAGGAGAATGGGGCAACACCGAATGAGATGGCTGGATGGCATCCTTGACTCAGTTCAGTTCATGGACTGAGTCCATGGACCCATGGACTCATGGACCCATGTCCATTGAGTCGGTGATGCCATCCAGCCATCTCACCTTAATATCCTTTACTCAGTGGACATGTGTTTGATTAAACTCCAGGAGCTCATGATGGACTGGGAGGCCTGGCGTGCTGCAGTCAACGGGGTCACAACGAGTTGGACACAACTGAGCAACTGAACTGAATGAACTCTGATGTCTCCTGTATTGGCAGGCGGGTTCTTTACCACTAGCACCACCTGGGAAGCCCTTCTAGTTATATTACAGTAACAATTAACAGAACATTTGAGGGATTTCATAATTCTTTAAAAGATATTGTTACAGTTTCTAATTTTAGACACTTTTTCTAAAGAAAGAATATTTCATAACTTCACTCTTTAAAATAAATAAAATTAATATCATTTATCTTTCATTTCTGAAGAAAAGTATCAGACATTGTTTGATATCAGTTAATGTTTTCTTTGACAATATTTGAGCTCTAAGATTGATCTTCATACCATATCAACTTGGAATTATTACAGTGATGTTAATTTAAATGTCCATCTCCAAATTATTGTCCTTAGAAATTTGAAAAGCTAAAAATCGCACAATATTTCTGTGCCAGATGAATATTCTCAAGGCTCAGGGATATTTTTGCAATATTAATCAGCTACTAGCTCAGCAGATTTCTGCTACTGATAGTCAAGAAGTGGGGTCTCATAGTAAAAACAATGAAGACCAGGAAGAGAGAAGGAGAAGAGAATGAAGCAGGAAGGAGAAATTATATTTTCCTTCTTTAGTAAACACATCATAGCAAATGGCACGGTCATAATCAAAACTCCTTCTAAATTAAGCGTCTGTGACCAAGAGGAATGAATATTACCATTTAGGATAAGAACATGGAGAACACTTCTAAAGCCAAATTTCAAATCAATTTAAATCCTAAATTAAGAATAGTTCATACATTCATAACAACACAGCCAACAAGATCAGAAGAAAAGAAAAAAAAAAAAAACTACCAAAATGTATAAATAGATAGAATTACATATGCATATGTATCTTATAAGATAAGCTGAGTTATGTAAAACTACCAAGAGATAGGTATCAAGCAGGATTAACGCTGAACAACAACGACAAAAATGCATGTCTGTTACATGTAAAGGGAAAAGTGTATCCAACACTGAGCAGCAATTCACACTGAAGGCAGAGAGAATATTTTGGCATCTCTCATTTTTATTTGTATTTTGGTAGAAAAGAAACATTATTTCAATTGCATAAACTTCAAAGATGGCTTATTATTTTTTTAACATTAAATATGTTTAACATATAACTTTGGTTTTAATGTGCCCTAAAATATTGGATTCTTTTTAAAATTTAGGTTTCTGAATATCACTTTAAATATTTATATCTATTAGATTTAAAGAGTAACTCACATTTCTATAAGCAACAGTTGCTTAGGCTATTAGCCTATTATTTTAAACGTTAGATAAGGGTAGTAGTTATTGAATGAAAGGAAGACTGCTTCAGCTCATAGAAATAGGATGCACTCCTAATTCCTTCAAGTTCAACTATTTATTTTTATTGCTCATATGTCCTGAGATTACTATATCTTCCCAAATATATTAGAATCTTATATTTTTTGCCTTAGGGTTGAATTGTTTCAGAGGTTGTTATGTTAATTCCCTGAGAACAATATTTATTTTTCATGGCCATTAATCAGTGTCACTTGTGCCAAGAAGCTATGCAAGGATTTCTGCCTAATAGCCAAGAAAACTGTTTTTAGTGGTAGGGAAATCCTCAGCCGCAACTACTAAACTGCTATTAGTGAAACCCTTAACAGCTCATTACCACAGAAGATGTGTTATGTACAGTGAGGTTTAAATGAGAACCACATTAAAAAAAAAAAAGAAAAAAGTAATTTGTTTATCCTTCCCTGACAGATCTTAACCCAGCAGAATAAAATTCCAAAGTGATGGCAAGAAGAAAAACTACATCAAGATTAAATAGCATCTTTTTGTTGTTGTTATGAAAGAAACTTTATGAAGCATCCAAACTAATATGTACAAATTGCTTCATTCAAGAATCAGCAGTATCTTAGGAAGCAACAGACTCTCTAAATATCCAGACTCAGAAAGAAACGCACTTAAAAGTTCCACTAAAGAAGTAAACAGGGTAAATTCAGCCTCATGTTTGCAGTATGACCATTAAACATTCCATGACTGTGAAAGTGTTAGTCGTTCAGTTGTGTCTAACTCTATGCGACCCCACAGACTGTAGACCATCAGGCTCCTCTTTCCATGGAATTCTTCGGGCAAGAATACTGGAGTGGTTTGCCACTTTCTGCAGAGGATCTTCCCAGTCCAGGGACAGAACACAGGTCTCCTGCATTGCAGGCAGGCTCTTTACTATTGAGCCAACAGGGAATCCCCTCTGACTTGGTAGTGTAATATCTTGAAATTTGACACATAATTTTGGTATCAATTACAGATCATTTCTAAGACAATGCACAGATCTGACTGTTATCTTGATGCTAGTGAAAGAAATGTGATCATGAATAATGCTATATCAAAAGAGTTAGAAGAGCACAATGGTCTTCTTTGCCCCACGTGCAGCTTGTATTACATACAAAAAAAATATGCTGAGATAAATACATAAATCTAAGATAAGACTGATACTGGCAAAGCAAAAGTACCAAAAGTTTCTAGAAACTAGAAAGCAGATGGAATCAACTCTAGCAAGAGACCAAAGGAGCCAGAACCTAAAATGCACACAGGAGAAAGCATAGGTTCAACGTTGCTATAGCACGCAGCAGTTGATATAAGGAACAGAGATTAGTACAAGAGGCTTCTTCAGAGGTTTCTCCACAGTGCATGTCCTCAGCTCTGTCTGACTCTTTCCAACCCCTGCCATGCTCCTCTGTCCATGGAATAAAATATTTTTATAAAAATGTATTAGGTTTATGAAATTGACAATTTTTATCACGTGCATTCACAAGTCATTTAAAAATAATCATCATCATGACTGGCACACCACCAGTGGTTAATCAATAAAACAAGCCTAGAAAAATTTTAACTAAAAAAAAAAAAGGTAAGTCATGGAATTCAACCATAAAATATTATCAGGTCCTAGAGCTGGAGAAGTAGATCTGAGATGGACTGCAGAGAACTTTGTGTAAATATCACCCTAAATAAAGTTGGGCTTTATCATCATGCTATTTATGACAAATCAATGCAGGGATTGGAGGAGGAGATAGACATCCAAAACAATAATTTCAGGAACAATGAATTCATGACATTCAGGATATGTGTACAGGAAAAAAGAGTTTCAAATCAACACAGTCATCCAGGCAAGAGCATAAAGATGCAGGAAAAGAGCAGTAAGAACAAGAATGTGAAGGAGGGAAAGACACTAAAAGGTAAGATATTTTTGAATGTAAATAATTGAATGTAGGTTAAAGGGATAGTAAGAAGGCAAGGAAGAATAAATAAAGATATCATTTCTATGTTGATTAGCTAGGAGAACTGTAATCTTAAAAAAGGAGATTAATTAGAATCATGTATCAAAGAATTCCAAATCCTGTTACATAAAAATGTTCAAGGGCTGGTGATCTGTTTCACCCTTGATAATAGAGGGATCGGGTGGAGAAGGAGGGGGGAGGGGGGATTGGGATGGGGAATACATGTAAATCCATGGCTGATTCATGTCAATGTATGGCAAAAATCACTACAATATTGTAAAGTAATTAGCCTCCAACTAATAAAAATAAATGGGAAAAAAAAAAACAACCAAGAGCTAAGAAAAAAAAAAAAAAATGTTCAAGGGATCTGATGAAATTTAGCTGAAATGATCCAAAAACTTAAAGGTGAAAAATTCAAGGTACCATTGACATTGTAATTTTTTCACTTTAAAATTCAATCCAAGCATGCCTATCTAATTACCATTATTCTATGAAAACCGGTAATGACTAAATCCATATCTTGCTTCTGTCAAATTGCTTAAATCTCAGCAAACAGATACTTAAATTCTTGGTTCATTGGTGAACAGTGACTGGTAAGTATTTCATTGTCTTTATATTTTTAATTCAGGCATAATTCGTGGTGAATAAGAACATTAGAATCAATGAACCATAACGTTTAGCAGATTTATGATACTTTTTTCTTATTCCTCTCACTTTGTTTCTAGGTGTACAATTCTATCAGAGGAGCTAAAGGAAGATGTAGGCAAGAAAGAGGGAGGGATCTTTTGCTACATCTAGGTCAATTTTTGTCAAATCAAGTCAAATTAGCATCAAAATAACCAAAAACAGAGAAAGAACAGTCATCAGTTACAAAGAACAACAATTAGTCTTATACACTCAAAGTACTGAATGTGAGAGATCAGAAGATTAATTTTCCTCTTGCACAGCCCAGCCCCAGAGCCCTCACAATAGGGCAGATGGGTTCAATATACAGGTTTTAGGGCCAAAAAAGAGTAGGATTCTTATTCCATTTCCACTACTCACTGGCCAGGTAACTGGTAGGTTGTACACAGTCTCTGAGCCTCAGTTCCCTCAATGTAAATGATGATGATAAACTACATCTTAGGGTTACTGTGAAAATTAAATGAGATGATCTGTGTAGAGCAGGTAGTAATGTTCTGTAGGTCTTCTGTAAGTGCTTGATAAATGTTAACTTATACTAGTCTTATGACTACCGGTGGTAAATTTTATCCACATATTGCTTAACAGTCCAGATACAAATGAACTGTAGTAGTATTGAAGTTACAGTAAATATACACTTTGGAAAATGGAAAGTATACAACAAAGAGACATTTGCAGAGTTTAAAAGGATACTAAAGGGAAACTTTTCACATTTGCTATGCATTCATAGACAGCAGACTGAATCTTCACCTTTCAGCAGTATTTGGGGTTACCAAACTGATTCCTCATCCCTCAAGTTGTGGTCACACTTGTAAAAGTACACCATCCAGGGACTTCCCTGGTGATCCAGTGGCTAAGACTCCATGCCCCTGATGCAGGGGGCCTGGGTTTGATTCTCTAGACAGGGAACAAGATCCCCCATGCCACAACTAAAGATCCCACACAGAGCAACAGAGATACTACATGATGCAACTAAGGCCCGGTGCAGCCAAAAAAAAAAAAAAAAAAACCAAAAAACAAAAACAAACAACCACCACAAAATAATATAAAATTCTAGAAATAAATCTCATTTTTGCCTCCTCTGGAATAAATACATCAGCTTGAACCACACTACACAGCCTGTGTATCCTGACTCCTATTGACATTAGAAGTTCTTTAAATCTTGAGCCATAAAATTCTCTCTCATCTTTAAACGATTCCCTATTCCTGCCAGTTGGGTTTTCAATAAACCTGCCAACTCAGCTCTATGGAACTATTTCCAAGTTAGTCTTCTACAATTTCTCTTTAAATTTTTAAAACGTAACTGATTTATCCCAAGACTTTGAGATTTCCATTATCTGGCTTTTGATTAAAAAGAAAGCAACATGAAACTTTTGAGATAAATTTCTAACGCCTGCCCTAGCCAGACCAAATGAGCCATAGGGGAATAGCTGAGTAAAGGCCTTTCACTTAGCACACTCCAGAAAGTTGTGAATCATATAATATTTTCTTGAATGCTATTAAACCCCCCAAAATATGTATTAAAATTTGACTTTATTCTAAGACCATTCTTTTTTGAACCCAATTGATATTATAAATATATATATATATACACATATATATATATGTGTGTGTGTGTGTATACACACACACAAATATTTCTTTTTCTCTTAAGGTTGAATTATTTAACCCAAATTCACACTTACTTTTACTTATTTCAGTAAAGTAGGAGTATGGAATATCTTTTCACTAATAATCCTGTTCCCTACTTCTCATAGGTTCTTATTTAGTATTTTATTTGCATATTGCCTTGTTGTTGTTTCTTTAACGTTCTCTATCTCAAAATTGTCTCTATGATTGAATTAATCTCCATAGGCACATATTAAACTATCAGCTACAGAGGAAGTTATTTCTTTTGACTCCATAAATAAATCACACAGGTGGCATAAACATGTATCATTCTTTTAGTTCAACATTAACAGTTAATAAAAACTGCAAGGGATGAAATTCTTTTGAACATCTGAGTCAAATTCATCCTGGTACCTGGAGTTAGTTATAAAGCAGGATTTGAGACCTTGTAACCATGACCTCCAGAGGGCAGACCTGGAACATCTAAAGTACCATATTTTAGACCACAGTAATAGAGAACTGGGTACTAAAACAATTTCAACACTTAAAACATGTTTATTGGACACTCAGAGCTCTAGACATGAGTTATAAGACAGAATCTGTATAGTCAAGGACTGCAAAAGGAAATTAGAATGTGATATAATATCTGTAATAGCAGAAAAGCATGGAGAAATGCATTTGCTTTGGTGAATCAAGGGAGGCTTCCTAGAGGTGGTGACAAGTAAGCTGAGTACAAATTCGTCAGGCAATGAATTGGGGGAGAATGTTCTAAACCATGATAACAGCAGATACATAAGCATGCAGATGAAAATTACGGTAGGAATACCACATAAAGTTCCAAATATCTACTCATTAGATAGCAATAATACATGATTAATTTAAGGGTAAATTATGTAGTTCATAAAAGAAGCATGAAAGCTTTATAGATTACTGGGCTAAATTTTATTTTATGTATTTTTTTATTTGTTGCCATATGTTAACCTAAAAAATTACACATTAAGATAGAAAAGAAGTGTTTCTATAAAAATATAACTGCTTTGGGATTAAAAAAAATTAAGCCTGTGCAAGCATTATAAACAGATTCAAGTTATAAAATAAATGATCAAAAATTATCACCTAATCAATGACACTATGAAAAATAGTACCAGAATGTATTGCAATAAAATAGTGCTTTGAGGTATTTAGAAGATTGTAAATCCCAGAAATTTTCTAACTATACCTTATCCCAGGAAATAGAGAATTGAACATTTTGAATATAAATACATTTTAAAAGATTTATCTGTATCAATTTATTATACCTATAAAGCTCTTTACAAAACTCCTCTTCTTTATATAATGCTAAATTCTTAAAAAGACTCTAAATTAATGAATCTCAAATTAAGTTTCACCTCAAAGTTCTAAAATATGAAATGATGTTCATGTAATTACTTTCTAGTTATAGTCAATCTAGCAGCAATATTAATTTCAAATAGCATGATTCTTATTATAAACATACCTAGGAAAGCAATCCAAGTTCCCCAAAATTATTAGGGAGATTCAGTATCTTCATACACAAGTTAAAATTGAAAATTAAAAGAAAAAAATACCTAAAGAGAGTGAAATGAATGGATTTTTAGAGCACTGGGTGGCCCCTGACATGTAGTTTGTTAGAAACATCAACGCGCCAAGTTTCATATCGTGCTCAGGGTATCGTATTTCTCTGGACTGATTAGTAAAGCAAAAACTATCTTGCGATAGTCTCTAGGCCTGTATACCTTGTCAGTTTAGAAGAGAAAAGTAGATTTCCTTTACAAATTTATGCATTGAAGTAAAGCTGTATTTAATCAATCCTAATCTGCTCATTTGTACACATTGGGATTGACACTAAAACTGATGATAAGAAAGCACTGAATCACTGTTTAATGATCACATATTTTATTATCGAAAATAATAATTCAACTTGAAATAACGGTTTCAAATTTGCTGAAATATGGTTATCCTACTGCAACTGCTAATACTAATAATGTTAATGGTAATAAGCAGTAAGCAACTAACATTTACTGATCACTCTTAATGTACTAGACCCTGTTAGATTATACTATTTGTATTAAATAATTCAATCCTTAAAGACTTGATATGAAGAAAGAGGTTAATAAAATGTGGTTGAACTGGCAATAAATCTATTAAATTACTTTTACTGGATTCAGATCCTTTTTTCTGACTGCAAAATAAAAAATAATCTTTTAAAATTCAATCAGAAACACACTTGTACTATATATTATCCTATCTTAAAACTATCCAAAACATCAAAATAATATTAATTTATGTGTTCTTTAATGTTTACCTTATTGTTCACTACAATATTATAAAATGACTGTGTACTCTCAATTCTTATGGTAAACTACATTCTTAAAATTCATAACTGAGTATAATTGCATATCAAAGAAATACTCCAATATCAATTTTAGTCTTGTTTTTAATCAATAGAGAGATTAATCTTCTGCATTAGAAAAAATATTTAGTTCTAATCATCCCATGTTCCTTGTTTATAGAAATATTTTCCCAATTTGTTAATTAATACATTATTGGGAATGCATAGATGTCCTGTTAAAAATCAATATTTTTCATAGTCATAATTTATACTTACCTAATCCCTAAGTGCTGCTGCTGCTAAGTCGCTTCAGTCGTGTCCGACTCTGTGCGACCCCATAGACGGCAGCTCACCAGGCTCCACCGTCCCTGGGATTCTCCAGGCAAGAACACTGGAGTGGGTTGCCATTGCCTTCTCCAATGCATGAAAGTGAAAAGTGAAAGTGAAGTTGCTCAGTCGAGTCCGACCCTAAGCACTATACAATTGTAAACAAATCAATTTCATATTTACATCTGTGATAATTTGAAGTCACCCAGATAAAGATATCAATAAAGGACATAGTTGCTAAAAATAGCCCCTTGACCAATTTTGTAGTTATCTGATATTAAGAGTAGTTAGACTACACTCCCAAGTTTTCTTTTTAATTTAAATGTTATTATTAAGCTAAGTCAAAAACTTTTCTTAATCAAAAAAATACCATTACTTCAAAAAACACAAATTATTCCACAGAACAGTCATAACCAGGACTACTAGCAAAGGACCTTATATACATTGGAAAGTCAGAAAATATTTGATTAATGAATAGATAGATAAATAAATAGATCACAAACATAAACATTCATCTCTTATCTTCAAAAAACTTCTCAAGTTAATATTTTCATGTTTGAAAGATATTTGAGTTATCTTATTGAATTGCATTTTTACAACTGCATAAATGAAAACAATAGTACATTTAATTGCATTAATTTATCCTTATATAGTATTGCTTTGTTCTGCCAGTTCCTGAAAAGTCTTTGAAAAGTTACAAAAAGTAAATTGTGATACATTAAAAGTTATACTAACAGGAGCACCTTCAGTTGACTGTCATTTATTTTGGTTTCCCTTATTACATAGGCAAGATTTATTTTTTCACTGAAGCAATTATTCATTGGTCAAGTGTGTTCTCATTTCCACTAGAGCAGGCTCTGAGGTTATGGAGATGGATAAAATGTATTTTTCATCTTTTGAGGAGCTCACAGTAGGTGTTTAATCCAGGTTTGTTGAATGACTAAATACATGAATATGAAAATTTAGAAAGCCCTGCACATGCAATCATTGTACTTACAAAGAGACAAAAGTGAAAAGGCAGTGGCTTCACTAATTTTAACAATTCACGACACTGTACTCTATTCATGATTAACAGGCTCATAGATTCTGCTGGCTAAATTGGATGGATATCATAGGAGTATATTTAGTGCCATCTATAATATTAGCACTCTCATAAGGGGTGAACATTACTTTAAAGTTGTCAAGAGTGTGAATCATTTCCCAAGAGAAACTTAGGAAACTGACAGCTTTCAAAGATCTGTTATTGGTCCCCAGAATGCATCTATTCAGTCAATCAATCACAATCATGTAAATCAACAGCTGGTCGCACTCTCTTAGGGAATAAGAACCCTGCTTTACATGACATTTGTCTTATCCCTTGGGGATCAAGCTCACATGAGTAGGTCTATACTGACCATGGTTCTGTTGAGAGATTTGTTTGAGAGTATCTATGAAACAAAGACTTAAAAGTTTTCCTGAGTAGAAATTGTAGTTACATGTTTGTCAAAATAAAAACAACACACACACAAATATATATATATATATATATATTCATTATACCTATTGTGTTGTGGTGAGGGTGGCGTCCCCAAAGAATATGTTTACCAAGGACCTGTGAATATGACTTCAGTTGGAAAGATTTGCAGATGTGATTAAATTAAGGATGCCAAGATGAGGTCATCCTGGATAACCCAGGCAGGTCCTAAATCCAAAGACAAGTATCTCACTAAAGAGAAAATCAGAGAAGTATTTGAAACACATAGAGGAAAGAGCCATGCAAGGTAGAAGCAGAGATTGGAGTTATGCAGCCATAAGCCAGGGGACACATGGGGTACTGGATGCTGGAATTCTTTCACAAGAAAGGATTCTCCTCTAGAGGGAGTAACACCTCAGTTTGGTCCTGAGGCCTCCAGAACTATGAGGGAACATCTTTTGTTTTTAAGCCACCAAGTTGTGACTCTTTGTTTTAACATCCATGGGAAACCAATAGAGCTGCCAAATTAAAACCATTTTCAAAACAATCTATTTTCATTGGCATAAGAGAGTTGAAAGTTGTTAAGAGTATCACTTAAATGAGATTACTGGGTCGTGTTTAGGGTTAGAATTAAACCTGAATATAGAAATGAGCTGCGCTCATCATCCTCTCCAATTTAGTTCCTGCCTTTATTTTCTGTACCAGTGAGTGGTTTTATCATGTCAATAAGAGTCTGAAGCTGAAATCTTGGAGTTTTACTGAGATGTTTCCTTATCTTCTTTTTTTTTTTTTTTGACATTCTGTGCCTCCTAAATACTTTTGAAATCCTTCTCCTTCATCTACCTCTACTCCTACTAGACTTCTTCAGACATCTAACATCTTTTATATCTGTTGAATATCCACCATTTTCCTTTGGCCATGTTCACATTGTACTTCTCTGTCTCTCGGACACCAAAAAAAAAAAATATATATATATATATTATATATATATATATATATATATATATATTCCATTGTATCTTTTTCAAAATCCTTACTAAATTTTCCTTGCCTACATGGTAAAATTTACCTGCCTTGTATCTTCAAGGTGCAGTCATTATATAATCTCTCTGGCCTCTTTTTTGACCAAGCCAGCACAGAATTAGACTGGGCAGACTTACATACCTCGCCGGAGGTTCATGGAGCATTCTGAGACTTTTCTGTTACAGCGTTCATAACATAACACTTATAACACTCTGCTTACCCTACTAGACTATGTCTCCTTTGAGGACAGGGATTATGTATTATTTACCTTTTAATCCTCAGAAATTAGTCTATAGTAGCCGACTTTAACTAGGATCCCATTCTGAGAATACTGAGTAGGTATGTTCATTTGCAGGAAAAGAAAAGCATTACTATTAATTATTATCATTTTAACTATCCAGGACAATATCTTTGAGAATGGCTAAGGGATAATTAGTCAGGGCCCAGGCACATAGAACTGGAAAAGAGTTTGAGGAATGAAATACAAAGATGATATCACAAGCCAATCTAAAATTCTGGCTTGGGCAAGCACACTGGTTGTAATTTTAGAGCCTGGGTAAGTGTACAGGGGGTTGAACAGTGTCCCCCAAAATCTATGCCCACAGGAGCCTGTGACATTCTGTAACAGAATTTTTGCAGACCCACATGTGATAAAGTTAAAACAAGGTCACGCTGGATTAGAATAGGCTCGCATTTCGGTATGGCTGTCATCTTTATAAGAAGAAGGAAAATCAGACACAGCCACACAGAGAAGACCATGTAAAGACGAATGCAGCTATCAGAGTGATGCCTCTGTCAATCAAGGAATGCCAAGGATCCCCACAACACCAGATCCAGAAGAGGCAAGGAGGGATTCTTTCTTAGAGCCTTTGAAAGGGCTATGACCTGCCAACACCTTGATTTCATACTTCTGGCGACCAGAGTCATGAGAAAATAAATGCATATTGTTTTAAGCCACTCAGTTTGTGGTACTTTGTTGCAGTTGCCCTAGGGAATGAATAGAATAATGAAACAAGAGCATTTTCCATATTTTTGTGTAAAAAGCAACTTGTACCTAATGCCAATGAATTTTTGAATTTCCACCTTTAGGAACACTGTAGAAAAATCTTTTGACTCAGACTCAAAACTGTCTCTGGGAATGCTGGCCAAAATAGCAAGTGTGATATGCCACTTGTAAGTGGCTTTAAGAACAGCCAACATTAACAAGGAAAGGTCAGAGGGGAAGATTATAGAATACTGTTAACATATATAGCCTGTGTGACACATCTCTGGGGTCTTTCCAAAATAAGTAGACAAGATTTTTGAGGAGAGCTGTATGTCCTAATTAAGCAGATCACAGTAAGAACTAAGAGTTCATCTTTGGAAATAGCATTATATAATATTCTCAGTCTAGTAAAAGTGTGGTTTGGTACATTGCTGACATTAAATAAACATTTGTTGAATTATTGGTTTCATCATTCACAGGATTAAAGATAACAAGAAATAGATGCCAATGCAAAAGGAAAAAACTATTTTTAAAGAAAAAAATCTCATTTTATATGAATGCTATTGATTAATCAATTAGTATCTTTGGAGAACCTACTGCATAGTACATGTATGGAGGAAAGGGAAGAAATTATGGAATACAAAAAGAAAGCATTTATGCTCTTTGTCAGATGTTTCACTATCTAGTTGTTGAGGGAGACACGAAAACAATAATGCCAGTCATATTTGATACTAGGTATATACTAAATACTCTGGAAATTAAAGAGTCAGCTTGCAACTATTGAGGAAAACTTCTCAGAGGTGATATGTGAATTGCTTTCTGAAAATTTAATACGCAGTTTTCCATGACAAGAGAATTAAAGAATTTGCTATGACTTAGAAATGTGAGAAACATTGGCACAGTACATTATTTTTGTAGTATTAAGGTTTAGGGCTCATGAAAGAGAGAGGCAGAATGTAAAATATATATGGCATCATTAGACTTCTGATTTCTTGAGTCATCTCAATAGAGATAAGTGTGAGAGGTTGGACTGAAGGTAGAGAAAATTTTAAAATATTTCATTTTATCAAGACAAAAATGTTAAAGATTTTAGGTAATGCTATTTGCCAAAGAATTGATGCTTTTGAACTGTGGTGTTGGAGAAGACTCTTGAGAGTCCGTTGGACACAAGGAGATCCAACCAGCCAATCCTAAAAGAAATCAGCCTTGAGTATTCATTGGAAGAGTGATTCTGAAGCTGAAGATCCAATACCTTGGCCACCTGATGCAAAGAGCTGTCTCACTGGAAAAGACTCCGATGCTGGGAAAGATTGAAGGAGGGAGGACAAGGGGATGACAGAGGATGAGATGGTTGGATGGCATCACCGACTCAATGGACACAAGTTTCAGCAAGCTCCAGGAGTTGGTGATGGATAGGAAGCCATGCAGTCCATGGAGTCGCAACCAGTTGGACATGACTGAACGACTGAACTGAACTGATGATATTCGCATGTGTGCACACACAGTGATTAGCCATAGATATAGATGATACAGATTTATGCACGGATACTTTGGGGGAATATTCTGTGTCAGTTTTAGCCTATTGACAGTGATATTGTATACTAGGAATGCTTGAGGGATTCACCTGGGCCACTACTGCATGTGATGAGCCCCTACAGGTATTTTCTAGATCTGAGTCAACCCTGTGGCTAGACCAGCCCTTGTGGTTCTTATTATAATTTCAAGACACACCTCAGCAGTAACCATCAGGGAACTTTGAAAAGACATGGTTTATTATTCACAGGTCAAGGAGGTACGGCAGGCTCAATGGCTGCACAGTGAGGTCACAGGTGGAGAGAAAGTGTAGACCTGTAGCCCTGTCTTTGTTGGAGTTAAGGATGGGATACTTAGGGCTTTAAAAGGTCACTATTCACAGTAAATTTAAAATATAACAGCAGGAATTTAGGTGTGGAAATGGAAAAGTGAAGTCACTTAAATCATCAGTTTTGCTGGGCAAGATTGAAGGCGGGAGGAGAAGGGGATGACAGAGGATGAGATGTCAGTGATGAGATGACCGTGGATGGCATCACTGATTCGATGCACATGAATTTGAGCAAGCTCGGAGAGTTGGTGATGGACAGGAAAGTCTGGCATGCTGCAGTCCACGGGGTTGCAAAGAGTCGGACACGACTGAGCGACTGAACTGAACTGATTTGCCTCTTATTCATAATTGAAATATTTTCATCATTCTAAATTTCCCTGTAACAAAAAAGTATATGTATTAATGGATCTATAATCCTTTTCTCACCTACTGTCCCTTTTAAATTCTAAGTGAAAACACAAGACAGGTTTCATTTAAAATTATGGGTATGAGAACTAATACATTATGTCTCTGATACAGAACCTCTCTAATAAAAATGAATAGAAAATCTGGAAATACGACCTTGTCCATATTTACATCTCTCAAAATAGTATAAAACTCACAGAAAACTAAGGTTGGTAGCTGTATACAACAAATAATTGAGGAAGTGGCCTAGATCTAGGACTAAAGATGAAGAAAATGGATCAGACAATAACAAGAAAAAAGTCTGAGCCTGAAAATAAGAACTACTGAGTCTAAAGATCCTGACATATTTCTCTCCAAGGAGATGAGTTGGTCTCTAAGTAGTTTTAGCCAATAGAAAGGAACAGTCATTGGGAATAATAGGAATATTTAAAAATTGGAAGAGTAGGGGAGGCTTCATGGAGGAGGCATTATTTCAGCTAAGTCTTCAGGAGGCTCATTATTTCATTCGGGTTTCCATTCCTAGCTCTAGGCCTACTGGGACTTCAGTAGGCTCATTATTCCCTACACATAGAAATCTAAAAGGACAAAGGAACTTAACTAACATTGGGTCATCAACCACATAATTCAATCCTGAGAAATGATTCTCCCAACAAATAGACTGCTGCTTTTTTTTACTGAGAATTCACTAGGAAAATTATATATATATATATATATATATATATATCTCTCCAATTCTCATCCTTATTTAAGGGCAATATTATTCACTGAGAACTGAGAATTCACTAGGAAAATTATATATATATATAATATATATATATATATATATATATATATAATATATATATATATATATATCCAATTCTCATTCTTATTTAAGGGCAATTCTCATCCTTATTTAAGGGCAATATTACAATAGAATTCATGGCTCTAACTCTGAAGCTTTATTACCCCAGTCAATCAAGGCAAGTATATATACGTTTCATTTTTAAGAATATATTTGTGTATGTATTTTATATTTTTAAATAGTAAATGTGATTTTGTTTTCATAAGAGAGGAAATAGCAAGTAATGGAAGGGAAATAAATCTTTTAAAAAACAAATGCATTCAATAATAGCAAAGGGCACTTAGAAACTGAATAAGTAAACTTGCTTTTGTGTAAAACATTATTCTTTGTGAAGTTTTCACCAGTGTAAAAGCTCCTTTTGTGAAATTAGGTTTTCATCATTTCTCACAAGCAAACAATAATGCCAAAGAAATATTTAAAACCATCAAAACGGTTCCTTACAGCAAAACATTGAATATGTACCCAGCCAGTCCTGGTACACGGATTTTAACAAGCTTGGGTTTTCATGTAATACATCATAAAACTATTTTTATAGTGGCACCCACTAATGCTGTTCAAGTTTTAAGTATAAATCCACTGAAGAAACTATTCTTACCTGCCTGGAACACAGTTCAAAAATAACTTCCTTTAAATCAAAGAATTCATGTATAAACCCATCTTTAAATAGACATAGGCTATGTAAAAATGACTTAAAGTGAATCTGGATAATTAAATCTATATTATTCAGGATGCAATGCACAGATCTGCATATAGAGGTCACAACAAAATATGAGAACGTATATTTTAAGTTCTTGTAAACAGAGGGTTAATGAAAATATTTAGACATATGTTATGTTAAGAGTATGATTACATTGATTAAATCTGGGCACTGTTTTCTGAAAAGTATTTGGTCTCACTGAATTAGAAGCTTTTGAACTAGAAGTTTCTCTCCACCCCTTACTCCTGTTCTCTCACCCTCAAAAATCTGACATGTATGAATATTAATGGTGTGTGCAGTTCAGAACAATTCAAAGGTGACAGAAATCACCTGAGGAAATGTAACACTCCAAATTTCTTTGTAATTATCTTTATCTGTCTTCCCTACATAATTTGAAGCTCCCTGAATATCTCTCAACGCAACAAACTCAAATGAGGGTAGTGCCCATAACGCTCAATCTTAAACTCCCTCCAGCTCCCTCCCTATCTCTACTCCCATGCCTAACATTTCCAAAAGGAAGGTGTTTCCTCTCCTCTTAAGATAACCTTTCAAGTGCCATTACTTAAGGCTCTTTGACCTTAGTTTCCCTGGTCTTGAATAGCTCTGGAGTGAACAGTCACTGGCCTGTGAGATAATCCTCCTGAATTCCACACATCTAATGACAACACAACCCATTTTTAAGCAGTCTACTGCCTCTTAATAATTTTTTAAACCAAAATAGAGCAATTTCTAAATAAAGATGAATGCCTATATTTAGATTTTTAAGACTTAGGAACTGTGAACTAGTTTTTCAACTTATAAGTATGTAAGTAAATAAGTAAATAAATAAACTAGTAAGGAAATAAAAAGTAAATAAATGCATCACTATCAGACACACTGCTGCTAAGAATGATTTACTAGAGAAAATACAATGTAAATGTCTGTGGTTGCTAAATAGTTCTTTTAACAATGACTGAGATTTTTTAAGCTTTCTCTTTTTTTCAAATTGTATGACCCCCCTACTTGGTTTTCATCAGGTTCACATCAGGGGAACCCTCGGATAATCAGATAGAAACAAGTCTAGCATAGGAAAAGCTCAATAACTAGTAGGAAGCAGACCCAAATCCATAACAATCAATGAAAAGCTGGCTCAAATCAAAGTAAATAAACTATCAAAATTTTAAAAGAATAAAATGGAAAGAAATGGGAAACAATTAGACATAATCACTGTTAGTTACAGAGAAATAAGGTCACATTAAAAATTCTCAAGATTCGATTATTCTGCAACATATATACAAGCAGTGCTTCTGTTTTAGTTAGATTTATGAAGAGTAATCTAATGGCATATTTCACCAGTTTTTAAAAAATCTAATATCAAATACGAGCTAACAGGATTTAACTTTGGTTCTCTAAATCAGATTTAATATATTTTTAAAAGTACAACAGGCTATTGTCTGATTCCAACATTGGAGATAGGGTAGGAGGGCCTGTCTTTCATATGCATGATGAAAGACTCCTAGAAAAATAAGCATTTGGCTTATTTCTCATGGGCAGTTTGTTTAATTGTATTTTATTCCACAGTAGTTCTGATTTTTTTTTTTCATTCTAGCATCTTTGGTGGCCAGTAGAAGGATAGCAGTTATACATTGTGTGGCTCAAAGAAGCTCAAATAAAATAGGTAGTTTTATATTTTATAAATAATATTTTATGCCTTTTCCATCTTGCCTCATACTGTTTATTTTTTAAGAATAGAAATAATATATTCCCAAGAAATTATATACAATCCAAGAAAACACATTTTATTATCTGCATAGTACCTGTAAGACCACACAAGTTATGTTCCTTATATAATATTGAAAGACTGCCTTAAAACTTGTGTGTGTTCTTTATTTTTTCAAAAATAAAACAAATTTCAAATACAATGGGTATTTAATAATTTTATGGACTTTGTGTGTGTGTGCTCAGTTGCATCCAACTTTTTGCGAATCCAGGGACTGCAGCCCACCAGACTCCTCTGTCCCTGGGATTTTCCAGGCAAGAATACTGGAGTGGGTTGCTGTGTCCTACCACAGGGGGTCTTCCTGACTCAGGGATCAAACCTGCATCTCTTGCGTCTCCTGCACTGGTAGGTGGATTATTTACCACTGAGCAACCTGGGAAGCATAGGGACTTTAGTGACATTCATAAAAGTTAGGAGGATGATCATTCTTCATTGATGTTTCCATGCATCTCAAACTTTATAATAGGGATATGAATGACCAATCTGAGCCAGTGCTCCGTATCTGTTTATAGTAATCTATAAAACATGCTCAAAGTAGGTATTAAGCCTATTTGATAAATGATAAAAGGCTTAGAGAAGTTAAATACCTCATTTAGAGATACTTTGCAAAGTAAGATGCATTTTCATTCAGTTCTGAATACAAAGGTCATGCTCTTTCCAGCAAACAATGTTACCACATATGTAAATTAATATTTACCCTGTATCTATTATGTTTGAGGTATTTTCAAGGAGACCTTCATGAAGTTTTACGTGTCAGCCAAGACTTGTAGCACCTGGAAGTGATTACTACACGTTAAATGATAATTCTCAAATAACAATCTGCATGATGGTGCCTCCACTCCGGCCTACAGTGAATCTATCTCAAAAGAATTTCTCCAAGTACAAATATTTCCCCTGGAGTTTTAGTAATAAATAGCACTACTGGTCTCTAATGAATATTAGAGACTTCTACTTTTGACAGCTCATTCAAACCGAGGAAGAGGATCTTTCAATGTAGGAAAAGGTTATGGGCATTATTCTGCATGGTTCATTAAAGAAGACAATAACATAGAAGACTAACTAACATTGTTTTTAGCTTGAGTCCAGAATCTTGAATGGAAATAGGATTTATGGTTAAAAGAAACACGGCTAATCTACAACTTACTGTGAAGGATTTGCCACAAATCCAGGGAAAACATTAAGTTTCATTAAATACTTAAGTAATATTGTGACCAAATACCAAAAGTCTCTAGTTCAAAACATGGGAGTATAAGCAGTTATCCTAATCCCATTGAGGATCTTCTAGATTTCTTCATTTTCTAATATTCTTTGGCTTTGAGATAACTTAATGACATCCTTGGAAGAAAAGCTATGACAAACCTAGAGAACATATTAAAAAGCAGAGACATCATTTTGCTGACAAAGTTCAGAGAGTCAAACCTATGGCTTTTCCAGTAGTCATGTACGGATGTGAGAGCTGGACCATAAAAAGGTTGAGTGCAGAAGAACTGATACTTTCAAATTGTGGTGCTGTAGAAGACTCTTGATCATCTCTTGGACATCAAGGAAATCAAACCAGTCAATCCTAAAGAAATCAACCCTGAATATTCACTCAAAGGACTGATGCTGAAGCTGAAGCTCCAATACCTGGGCCACCTGATGGGAAGAGCTGACTCACTGGGAAAAAACCCTGATGACGGGGAAGAACTGAGGGCAGGAGGAGAGGGGGTGACAGACGTTGAGATGGTTGGATGGCATCACCGACTCAATGGATATGAGTTTGAGCAAACTCCAAAAGATAGTGAAGGCTAGGGAAGCCTGGTGTGCTGCAGTCCACGGGGTCGCAAAGAGTCAGACATGACTTAGTGGCTGAACAACAACGGTGACATCACAACACTGGGTTGCTTACCAAATTTGACCTAAGGATTATACACTGAAAAAAATGTTCTATCTTAACATGTTAAGAACAACCTAGTATTTGAGTCCTTAAGGTATATGTTAGGGACCTAGGCCTTAAAGTTTAGTTCACTGATTGCTAATTTTTGTTTGATCTATAGAGGTCTTTGAAAATCTATTGAAAGTTATATACACATATATACTAGATATAGAGAAATTCATGTGATTGGTAAAACTTGTATGAAGTTTCAGAGGATTCATGAATACCTTGAGCGTTACTAGAGATGTTAATTCCAAACTTTCTGTGTCCATGCTCTTCAGTTCTATTTTTACCTCTTTTCCTAAGTATAAGATGCCATGGAGTCAGAAATAAATCTCTTATCCATAAGTTATAAACTAGACATAGAATCCACATTTAATGCTAAGCATACCACCAATCAATGCAAAAGGTAACTTAATCACATGCATAATTCATAAGGTAAATTTATAAAGTACCATCTCTTTGTCCAGGAAAACATAATTTCTGACAGTAGAAAGGGGATTCTCATGTGTCCTCATGAAGAAAAGTCTATGCCATCTAATAGATGACTGGCATCCTCCACAGTAGCCTTATTGTATAAGATTATCCACAGAACATTAGATGAATGTTTGTTGCTTGAAGTGGTTTGTTTTGCTTTTGTTAATACAAAGGAGTTCTACTTGTTCTAGGAGTAAGATTTCTTCAAATCTCAGTAGAAGGTTGAACTAGTCAATAATCCTACATTTTATCTGCCTTTTCCCTCTAAGAAAAAGATGAACTTCAATATACGGAGACTATCTTAGAATTTATGGAGTAGAGCTTTATAAGTATGGTCTCATTACTCGAGAGAATGACTCCTGGGAATTACCAGCTTTCTTACTTGTTTGAATTTTCAGACTCCATAATTTTTAACTCATTTTATGAGGAAAATATGTCTCTATTAAATTTTTCTATTGTTTAAGATTTTCAACACAGTTTTCATAATTAAACTAGATTAATTTATACATCTCTATGTGTATACCTATACTCTTCAAATTAGTAACATTCATGCAAATCAAACACAGAAGATTCTATCAAATGGTGCCTCTACCTGTATCCCCCAAATCCTCAAAGTTTTATAATTCAAATAGCTTCTTATAGTTCAAGTAACTAAAATTAACAGCAATATTTGTAAATGACATCAATTTCTTTTGACACAACTTTCTACTTAAATCATTATGCTGATGTCTCCCACTTGTTATTTATTTAGATTCAGTCAATATTCAATTGGTGTCACAGAAACAAAATCTTTTTTTTTCCCATTTATTTTTATAAGTTGGAGGGTAATTACTTTACAATATTGTAGTGGTTTTTGCCATACATAGACATGAATCAGCCATGGATTTACATGTGTTCCCCAGTCCCAAAGAAAGGCAATGCCAAAGAATGCTCAAACTACAGCACAATTGCACTCATCTCACACACTAGTAAAGTAATGCTCAAAATTCTCCAAGCCAGGCTTCAGCAAAACGTGAACTGTGAAATTCCATATGTTAAACCTGGATTTAGAAAAGGCAGAGGGACCAGAGATCAAATTGCCAGCATCCGCTGGATCATCGAAAAAGCAAAAGAGTTCAAGAAAAACATCTATTTCTGCTTTACTGACTATGCCAAAGCTTTTGACTGTGTGGATCACAATAAACTGTGGAAAATTTTGAAAGAGATGGTAACATCAGACCACCTGACCCACCTCTTGAGAAACCTATATGCAAGCCAGGAAGCAACAGTTAGAACTGGACATGGAACAACAGACTGGTTCCAAGTAGGAAAAGGAGTACGTCAAAGCTGTATATTGTCACCCTGCTTCTTTAACTTATATGCAGAGTACATCATGAGAAACACGGGGCTGGAGGAAGCACAAGCTGGAATCAAGATTGCCGGGAGAAATATCAATAACCTCAGATATGCAGATGACACCACCCTTATGGCAGAAAGTGAAGAGGAGCTAAAAAGCCTCTTGATGAAAATGAAAGCGGAGAGTGAAAAAGTTGGCTTAAAGTTCAACATTCGAAAAACCAAGATCATGGCATCTGGTCCTATCACTTCATGGGAAATAGATGGGCAAACAGTGGAAGCAATGTCAGACTTTATATTTTTGGGTTCCAAAATCACTGCAGATGGTGATTGCAGCCATGAAATTAAAAGACACTTACTCCTTGGAATGAAAGTTATGACCAACCTAAAAGACATAGTAAAAAGAAGAGACATTACTTTGCCAACAAAGGTCTGTCTAGTCAAGGCTACGGTTTTTCCAGTGGTCATGTATGGACGTGAGAGTTGGACTCTGAAGAAAGCTGAGTGCCGAAAAATTGGTGTTTCTGAACTGTGGTGTTGGAGAAGACTCTTGAGAGTCCCTTGGACTGCAAGGAGATCCAACCAGTCCATCCTAAAGGAGGTCAGGCCTGGGTCTTCACTGGAAGGACTGATGTTGAGGCTGAAACTCCAATACTTTGGCCACCTGATGCGAAGTGGTGACTCATTGGAAAAGACCCTGATGCTGGGAGGGATTGGGGGCAGGAGGAGAAGGGGACGACAGAGGATGAGATGGCTGGATGGCATCACCGACTCGATGGACATGAGTTTGGGTAAATTTCGGGAGTTGGTGATAGATAGGCAGGCCTGGCGTGCTGCAGTTCATGGGGTCGCAAAGAGTCGGACACGACTGAGCGACTGAACTGGCTGACTGACAACTGAACTGACTTGCAGGTGGCGCTAGTGGTAAAGAACCCACCACCTGTGACTTATGTTGCATGCCTAATTATATATTTTCTCAAATGTTTTATTAATATAGGAAATCTCTCATTCCTTAAAAGTGATTTCTTTTCCAATCTCACTTTTTAAAAATAGCCTTATCTAGAAATACTTTGAAACAAATCACCATACCTTTGTAGTTCCTACTTAATAGTGTATTGATCTAACTGAATCTACTTACATACAGTATTAATAAACTTTTTCTTTATCCTGTAAAGAGGAAGAAATGCTGTAATTAGCAGAAACTTTACATCGATATCATCAGTAAATTTTTGCATGTGTTCATTTTATGCATATACTGAATTGCTGCTGCTGCTGCTAAGTCACTTCAGTCGTGCTGAACTCTATGCGACCCCATAGATGTCAGCCCACCAGGCTCCTCTGTCCCTAGGATTCTCCAGGCAAGGATCCTGGAGTGGGTTGCCATTTCCTTCTCCAATGCATGCATGCATGCTAAGTAACTTCAGTCATGTCCAACTCTGTGTGACCCTATGGACAGCAGCCTACCAGGCTCCTCTGTCCACAGGATTCTCTAGGCAAGAATACTGGAGTGGGTTGCCATTTCCTTATCCAATGTTTTAAATTAACAAAAAGATAACAAAAGAGTGATTTCATTGATTTTTATAATCTGAGTATTTTATTGACTTGACTATTACAGTTTTAATTAACTCTTCTTATAAAGCCTCCATTAAACTGATCTTTTACAGACTGTTTTCTGAATTTGAGCCATCTCCGCTTATCATTTGAAGTTTATTGGCTAGTGTACTGTTTGGACATAAATATTCTGAAATTTTGTTTCACAGGTATGTGTATAATTACTTGAATGATGTCTGGGCCTTAATAGACAATTTCAATGGCATTCAAAATTGGCAATATCTGAGGTAAGATAAAATGGGTATTTTGTTTGTTTTGTATTGTCTTATCTCAAAATTCATTATGTGACTAAAATGGTTACCTAAGAAATAATTCATTTCTCCAGATTAATAACACATCCCTTTGAAAGCCAAATTCTGCCTGTATTAACAGTTCTCATGTTAATGTAAACTTACACAGTTAGACAAGAGTTGTTAATAATCACTTGGTACAGATTTTAGTGTGGCCAACTTGATGGAGGAGTTAACAGTGCAGACATGTAGGCACTTGAGGCCTTTTAAATTTTACATGTTATTTTAATATTTACTCATTTATTATTTGTTTTCATTCACACATAATTTTGTTGTTGTTATTCAGTTTTTTGCTTGGTCATGTCTCTTTGTGGTCTCCATGGCCACATACCTTAGAGCTTATCACTTTTCACAAAAAAAAAAAAAAAAAAAGAATCTCTCTCATGGAATATCTATCTAGGCAAAATAGACAAAAGTGTAAAATTATGGAAAGACTGTTTACTCTGGAGATTTCTGGCCTGGATATGGGTCACCATACAACTCAAGCTTTTTTGCTCACTTGATGAATTATAGTCATATTTCAGCTTAAGTTCTAAATTTCAAAAAAATTTTTACCACTTGTTTTATCCATTTTATCTTACTTTGAAATTTAATCACTAGTGTCTTTTCCAGTTCTGAAATTCTGATTCATCGTCTTTTTGGATGGGTTATTTTTTTCTTCTCTTTCTTACATACACGTGTATGAGACAATATTTCCAGACATTAATCTCATAAAAGTGCACCAACCAAGAACCTTTAAATGACAGATGGGAATGATTAATACAGAAAGCAGTCTGTTAGAGAACAGTTTAATAAAAAGGTTTAGAATAGTTAATTCAAGAATTTAATAGGTAAATCAATAAAAGGGCTGCAAAATGATAAAAAAAAATCAATGAAATTACTCTTTCATTCTCCATTTATTAAACTTACAGACATAAAATAAACAAGCACACAAAAATTAGCTGAAATGCATGATATTATAAAAAGTCTGCTAATTCCAACTTTTTTTTTTTTAGAAAGGAAGAAAAAAAAAAAGAAAACCGTTGCTTTGTTAAGGAGAGTCGATTAACTCAAATCAGTCCACAGGTGTCTGAATAGCAGTGACACCTAAATTAGAATGGAAGCATAGCTTCTTAACACTACTAAGGGAATGGAGATGTATTTGTGATGAATTTCAGAGCAAAAATACAACAAAACCAGAACACACAAAATCTGGCTTTTTTAGGTCAAGCACAACAATTATAATTTCTGGAAAGTTATCAAATAAAACAGTGACTCGCCATATAGTATGAATAGTTTTCATTTGTTCTTTATCCCTAAAATTCTCATTAGTTTCCCTTCTTTGTTCCCCTTCTTTTTTCTCTTTGTCTCTCATATATATACATATTTTGGGTGTGAGTCAGTTTACCTCTGTATTTCAAACTGGATATCAAGCATGGGTGAACACAGAATATTACGTTATTTTTTTCATGAAAATATTGTTTTAACCCAAATGAAACACCTGCAATGAGATTCCAAACAAAATAGTCTGAGGCTTTTTTCCTTCTACACTCTTTCCCACCTTCTGGTTTAACTATTTTCATTTACAAAACAGATTATGGTTCTTCAAAATAACTTTTCACAAAGTGTCCTAAAAGCAAAGAGAAGTTTGCTAATTTTATATTTAACATTATTGCCAGTAACATTGCCCTTATTTATGAGACTCCTAGAAAATCAATCATAATAACCACTGAACAGAAAGAAAATCCTTTATTTAACCATGACTTATGTTAACACACAAGTTCTAAGACAGAAAGTGGGCTCAACTTGCTCCTTAGATCTCTGTACTTCTTAGAATCTCTTGCCAAATTTCTTGTAAGTCATTTTGACATTCAAAAGGAGCTAGATCAAAAAGGTTCTGCTTCTGTTTCCAAAATCATTTTTTTCCTTTTACTTTTACTGACAGCCCAACAACACCTATCACTTCCTACTCACCTCTAACTTACTTTATGAGTTGGCCTTCATATCTGTGGATAAATCAAGTGACACATTCAACCACATTTAAAGAGAAAACAGTCAAGTATTCAGACAAAAAGGATTTATTGGCCTAACACCAGCCGTAAGATCTGCTCTCTAAAGAACAAGATTCTAGTTGGTATCCAATGTAATATGAACACCAAAATGTGCAGAGTGATCAAGGTGTGACAGTAACCAAAGACATTAGATCCAGGGCAATGTAGGTTTAAACTGCTGTATACAGTAAACTAATTATTAAGATTCCTTGAGCTGTCTTCATTAAAATAAAGGGCTACTGACATCTCCTTTAAAGAGTTATTCAAAGGCCAACATGTAACAATAACATAAGGATACAAGAGGTATCTAATATATGACATCTAATATAGTTTGCTGGCACAAACTAATGCATGATAAATCCTGGAAGAATGAATAGGATATATAGAGAGAAATGAGGACATTTGGATCAATTGGTGCACTTAAGAAATTATATAATCTATTTTTACTATTCACCAATTACGAAAAGACATCTGAAAGGTGCTCAGATAACTTAATTTACAAAGTACTACCTGAGTATCAACGAAATGTATTTTAAAGTATTCTTTTGTTGTTGCTGTTCAACAGCCAAGAAATAAAACCAGAAAATGCTTTCAGTGACACTGCTTCATGTGTCTGTATGTAAAACAGAAGTAGAAAGTCTTGTCCAAAGATAAATTGTTTTTAAAAATGCTGATCCTTTGAGAGCATGCATAATAAAGGACAGATAACTGTCCTTGTCCATTATATCACCAATACAAATATCATTCAAGTTCAGTCCTGCTGTCTTAATTACATCATGTGTCAATGTATTAGTTTATCTAGAATTTCTCAATTTTGGCAACCAAAATTTACATGAGAAAAAATATTTCAATTGAAAACTAATGATATACAAATCTCCCTATATATATTTTAGGACAGATCATGAGTCAGATATAGAATCCCTAAGGTAAGTCCATGAACCAAAACTGATAGAAACTCTTCTTTTAGTCAAAACAAAATAAGAGCTGTACACTATTTTGAAATGTCACCCTAGTAAATAATTTGCCACTTTCCATATAAATTGAGGCAAATATTTGAACCTCTCTGAAAATTAATTCCAATTCAACTGGAATCCAAATAATTAGTGGATGTATAAAGGCTTTGAAAATGATAAAACTCTATACAAATATTATTAATGTTAATGTTAAATGGATATGTAAGCTAGGATAATCAATAGTCTTAAGGTAAAATGTTATGATAAAAAATTAAGGACATGCAAAAAAAAAAAATAGGCCTTTAAAAATAGCCACGCAGCTGCTGCTAAGTCACTTCTGTCATGTCCGACTCTTTAAGACCCCGTGGACTATAGCCCGTTAAGCTCCCTGGTCCGTGGGTTTCTCCAGGCAAGAATACTGGAGTGGGATCCCATGCCCTCCTCCAGGGGGTCTTCCCAATTCAGGAATCAAACCCTCGTCTCCTGTGGCTCCTGCATTGGCAGGCACGTTCTTTACCACTAGCACCATTTGGGAAGCCCATATACTATATCTATTTGTATATGATATCTTTAAAATATACTTAAATAATACATATTTTATGTATATATGCATAATCAAATTTTATTTGCCATTAACTGCTTTGGGGGAAAAAAGAGGGATAGATCAAACTGTGCCTCTTGGTGAGTGTGAAAAAAATACAGTCTTGCATATTAAGATAGTATATGCTCAATAAATGTTTATTGACTAAAACAATGAATGAATGTGAGTAAATGAATAAACATAAAACATATCTAAATGAACATATCACAAGTGAAACAAAATTACATTTCATAAAAATATGTTTAGTAATGTTAGAATATTTAATTGATAGCAACAAAATTAGTTAGTATTAACTATAATCCCTAATTTTGTTTTTGCAAATTGTTGTGCCATATAGCAACATCTCATTTAAGTCACACCAACAGTAGGTATGTAGTGCAGGTATTATGTCTACTGTATTCATCTATATATGGGAGGTAATATTGTACTTGTTAATATTTTAAGCCTCAGATTATTTTTCTGTAAGTTGAAGTTAATTATGCATAACTTTTGAGATGAACACTTATAAACACATATTTTAAACACTCACTAAACTCAGCCATGGAAAGTACAATGTTGGTAAGAGTGTTATTATATGTTAATGCATATACCCATTGATATAATAACAGTCTTCATGGTTTTTAGTAGTGTGCCAAATGATCAAAACTTCAAAAATGCATAAGTCATATTGGGTTTCTGTTTTGTTTTTAATTGCTAGAGGTCGGAGAGTTGCAGCCTTTAGAGGTCGGAGAGTTGCAGCCTTTATCTATTTAATTATAGAATTTCACATATAAAACAGAGACCCAAAAACCAGATAAATGTACATATATATCTAGAAAAAGGTAAGATATAAATATGTGGCTCATCACTGATCAATTTTGCAAATCAATGAGATTATGGATACTTAGGTGTCTGAAGAAATTCTGAGAACAAGGAGCGAGTTTGACATAGAAATTCTAACTCTTTGGCTTTGGTTTCCATCATTCTTGATCACTCAGTTTCCATTTAAACAGTTGCCTTTCAGAGAACATATTTTTGCGGTGGGAGTTACAGAGTTTGGTCCCTTTTTTACCAGAAAAATCTGAATAGATCTCAGATTTGCATAATTGTCCTCAGAATTGTAATGATTCCATTTCTTTGTGAGCATAGGTCACTTTGCAGCTCTGTCTTTCTCTTCTCCTTTCTCTCTCTCACACACTTCATTTTAAAATTTTCTTTCATCTGAGTTTCATATGGCTTGAACAGAAACTTTCACGACTATGGAGCATCCTGAATATTATACTTGGGAGGGCAGGCGCAGAGACTCAATGCACAACCTGTAGCCATGAGAATCTAGGAAAGCTCTGCCTTTTTTCAAAACTTGTGATTGAATGGCGCTCCGGAATGTTCAGCAACAGGAAATGAGGGAAATTGCTACTTGTGCTCTAGCAACTAGCAGACAGCAAATCCCAAATTGATCTGTGAATACCAATAATTCCTTCACCTAATCAGTAGTCTCCCTGATTTATTTTTCAGCTTCAAGTTCTGTGGGTTCTGGAATGTCCTATCTCATCAGTAAGAAAAGTACAATCCTGTGACACACCAGGGGACTGACAAATTGGTCCCTCTGATTTCTGTAACTCCCCAAACCCCTGAACTAAGGAGGTGGCTAGGTCGAATTCTTCACAAATACGTCCACGTCCACAACATAACCAAGTTGCTACATTAAAGGAAATGAAATGGTCATACTCAGCTTTACCTTTTTTAAAATGTCCCTGCTTGGTAATGGTTAAGGGGCAGAAAGATACCTATGACTTCATCCTTCTATATTTTGTGAAAAGAATCCTGACTTTTAAATTTCAGAAAAACAAACTATCTCATAAATGATGCAATGGAAATTGGACAAAAAGCCTACTCAGTTGATTTTAATAAATTATGGAGACTATTCTTGTTTTCCAGTCGAGGCAGTGGAATTTGGCTGGTTTCAGGGTGGTCACCACTATTTTAAGAGCTGCTGTCTCATAAAGTTAAAAGGCAACATGCAGAGATGGCATCAGCAAAACTGGGAAACAGATTCCCTTTTTCATTTTACCATTCTCCCCAACTAGTGCCCTTTCCCCTTTTAAAAATCATTACACACTCAAATTCTATATACTTTCTTTTCAATACTTGATTTACAGAAGTGACCGCTTTTAAGAGGATTCGCTTTTATAAGATGCCAAGCACACATAACCAAAAGGGAATTTATGTCTAAATGTGAACTTTTATTGCAAAATGGAAGTAGGTAGAAAAGGGACTTTGTAGAGTAGGATCTTACTGGCAGCTTTCCACACTCACATTTAGTATCAGTTTTGAATAACACCCAAACATACATGACATTTACTGCTTAAATTACAAAGGTCTTGGTATCTGTGTAAGATTTTCTATGAATCACATTTTTAAAATGATTCAAGATTATATTGGAGGTTTACCTTCCTAAGGCAATCAGTATGTACAATGACAAGAATTCTAAATATGTATGGTATCATGCTTTCTACAATCTGTATATATAGGTTATAGATTTTAAAAGACAAGAATGCTGGTTTGATTCACATGCATTCATCTCTCATAGAGTCTTCTACAACATTACTTCTACTCTTGTATTTTATTTGAATTCATACTTCTGAGGCTTCATCAATGTGTCTAAACATTTTCTTAAACTTACTTACGTATTTAATGCTCAGGATAATGATATTATGTGACTCCAGCAAGCATTCTCTTTTGTCTTTTATATTGCCTACTTATATTACTTTGTTAACAAAGGTCCGTCTAGTCAAGGCTATGGTTTTTCCAGTAGTCATGTATGGATGTGAGAGTTGGACTATAAAAAAAGCTAAATGCCAAAGAATTGATGCTTTTGAACTGTGGTGTTGGAGAAGACTCTTGAGAGTCCCTTGGCCTGCAAGGAGATCCAACCAGTCCATCCTAAAGGAAATCAGTCCTGAATATTCATTGTAAGGACTGATGCTGAAGCTGAAACTCCAATACTTTGGCCACCTGATGTGAAGAACTGACTCATTTAAAAAGACCCTGATGCCGGGAAAGACTGAAGGTGGGAGGACAAGGGAACGACAGAGGATGAGATGGTTGGGTGGCATCACCACTCAATAGGCATGAGTTTGAGTAAACTCCGGGAATTGGTGATGGACAGGGAGGCCTGGTGTGCTGCAGTCCATGGGGTTGCAAAGAATCGGACACAAGTGAGGGACTGAACTGAACCAACCTGATTGCCTACTTTACATTTCACTGACCCATAGTATTTTGCAAGTTGTTTACTGTGCTATCAAAGGATGCCATTCATGTATATAAGGCTGTGAATATTTCATGTAAATAATTAATACATGTTGGGCTGGTACAGAGAACAACGTGCATCATGGCTGTAGGTCATATCCCTGGATAATTAATACTCAGATTGCTCAACTCAGAACTTTGATCTGTTCATCATTTCATATAAACAGTTTCCCTCTTCAATCTATATCAATTAAACTATTTAAACTCCCATGTCTCCCTTTCTTGTGTCACTCCCTCTGCAGAGGCTCCTTGTAACATAATCCTGCAACTGCCTTCCAAATAGTTTGTCAAGTCATCATCACTTTCTCAGCTATCTACTCTCTCCTTGCTACTAGTTTTCTTGCTGCAATATAAAGTTTATCAGTCTTCTGGCTAAAAATTTCCTTAATGGCTAGTTGACTTCTTTGGTAAGCAATTAGATAAAATCCATATTTCCTCCCAATTAAGTTCAGTTCAGTGGTCCTGTCTGACTATTTGTGACCCCATGGACTGCAACACACCAGGCATCCCTGTCCATCACCAACTACCGGAGCTTGCTCAAACTCACGTCCATCAGGTTGGTGATGCCACCCAACCATCTCATCCTCTGTCACCCCCGTTTCCTCCTGCCTTCAATCTTTCCCAGCATCAGGGTCTTTTCTGAAGAGTCATGTTTTCACATCAGGTGGCCAAAGTATTGGAGTTTCAGCTTCAGCATCAGTCCTTCCAATAAATATTCAGGACTGGTTGGATCTCCTTGCTGTCCAAGGGACTCTCAAGAGTCTTCTTCAACACCACAGTTCAAAAGCCTCGATTCTTTGGTGCTCAGATTTCTTTATGGTCCAACTCTGACATCCATACATGACCACTGGAAAAACCATAGCTTTGACTAGACAGACCTTTGTCAGCAAAGTAATGCCTCTGATTTTTAATATGCTGTTTAGGTTCATCACAGTTTTTCTTCCAAGGAGCAAGTGTCTTTTAATTTCATGGTTGTTGTCACCATCTGCAGTGATTTTGGAGTACAAAGAATTAACTTTCTCACTGTTTCCATTGCTTCCCCATTTATTTGCCATGAGGTGATGGGACCAGATGCCATGATCGTTGTTTTCTGAATGTTAAATTTTAAGCCAACCACTTCATTCTCTTTCACTTTCATCAAGAGGCTCTTTAATTCTTCTTCACTTTCTGCCATACGGGTGGTGTAATCTGCGTATCTGAGGTTACTGATATTTCTCCTGGCAATCTTGATTCCAGCTCGTACTTCTTCCAACCCGGCATTTCACATGATGTACTCTGCATATAAGTTAAATAAGCAGGGTGACAATATATAGCCTTGATGTACTCCTTTCCCAATTTGGAACAAGTCTGTTGTTCCATGTCCAGTTCTAACTGTTGCTTCTTGACCTGCATACAGATATCTCAGGAGGCAGGTAAGGTGGTCTGGTATTCCCATCTCTTTAAGAATTTTCCACAGTTTGTTGTGATCCACACAGTCAAAGTCTTTGGTGTAGTCAATAAAGCAGAAGTAGAAGTTTTTCTGGAACTTTCTGCCTTTTCAATGATCCAGCGGATGTTGGCAATTTGATTTCTGGTTCCTCTGCCTTTTCTAAAACCAGTTTGAACATCTGGAAGTTCATGGTTCACGTATTGCTGGAGCCCGGCTTGGAGAATTTCAAGTATTACTTTACTAGCCTGTGCTGCTGCTGCTGCTGCTGCTAAGTCGTTTCAGTCGTGTCCGACTCTGTGCAACCCACAGACGGCAGCCCACCAGGCTCCTCTGTCCCTGGGATTCTCCAGGCAAGAATACTGGAGTGGGTTGCCATTTCCTTCTCCAATGCATGAAAGTGAAAAGTAAAGTGAAGTCGCTCATTCATGTCCGACTCTTCGCGACCCCATGGACTGGAGCCCACCAGGCTCCTCCGTCCATGGGATTTTCCAGGCAAGAGTACTGGAGTGGGGTGCCATTGCCTTCTCCATACTAGCCTTTGAGATAGAGTGCAATTGTGCAGTAGTTTGAGCATTCTTTGGCATTCCCTTTCTTTGGGATTGGAATAAAAGCTGACCTTTCCAGTCCTATGGTCACTGCTGAGTTTTCCAAGTTTGCTGGCATATTGAGGACAGCACTTTCACAGCATCATCTTTTAAGATTTGAAATAGCTCAACTAGAATTCCATCCCCTCCATTAGCTTTGTTCCTAGTGAAGCATCCTAAGGCCCACTTGACTTCTCATTCCAGGATGTCTGGCTCTAGGTGAGTGATCACATCATCATGATTATCTGGGTTGTGAAGATATTTTTTGTACAGTTCTTCTGTGTATTCTTGCCACCTCTTCTTAATATCTTCTGCTTCTCTTAGGTCCATATCATTTCTGTCCTTTAATTTGCTCATCTTTGCATGAAACATTCCCTTGATATCTCTAATTTTCTTGAAGAAATCTCTAGTCTTTCCCATTCTATTGCCCACCACCCCACCTCATGAGACTCTTAATCAAAAGTTCAAGCACAAATTTTTGGTAAGTGTTTCCAGGAAAAAAGGGTAGGGAAATGAGAAAACAAAAAAGAGGTGAGAAAGCAATGACCAAGGGTGATTTATCAATCATGTTGCTTTTTTGAATCCTGCTGGGGCTTTTGGGATGAGGGTGGGGGCTATGAGTTATCATTATTATATTTAGAATATGAGCTATTTAGCACAGTAGGTAAGGGAATCGGGTATTAATCAACCACCAAATTTGGTCATTGGTTAGGGACTATTCCTAAAGGCATGGTAGTTCTCCTGTATTTTTGACTGCCACAACTGTATTTGCTGAAGGAAGCAGTGAGATCTAGCCAGCACTACAAAATTTTAAGTACTGCGAAGATATGGGAGAAAAAATGGGGAGACATATGTCTAACAACATCTTTTAATCCTTTCCTGTGCATATGTGCTCATTCACGTCCAACTCTTTGCAATCCTTTGGGATGTACCCTGTCAGGCTCCTTCTTCTCTCCACGGGATTTCCCAGGCCGGAGTATTGGAATGAGTTGCTATTTCCTCCTCCAAGGTATCTTTCTGACCCAGGGGTCGATCCCACATTTCCTGTGTCTCCTGCATGGCAGGCGGATTCTTTTTCTGCTGAGCCATCAGGGAATTCCTTCACGTTTCACAACAAAAGCCACTTTTTTGCAGTAATGGTGCTCTAACCAGACACCAGCTCCTGAACTGTCACACTTTTCTCAGATCTGAGAAATATATATATATATTATGATGGCGTGATCACATCCATCTCATTCTTTTAGGCTTACTCTTTGCCCACCACACTCTCCAGTTTTAAGAACCAGCTAAAATGTTGCTTTTCCATTAAAGTCTTTCCTCTCACATTTTAAATTTCCTTCCAAAATCATAGATTATTACATTATAGCTGTATCCCTCAAGGTGCCAAAAGTCTAGGTAAAATGTAAATCTTTGGCAATCATCCATATGAGTCCATTAGCCACATTTCTCAGGAATATGCCTTTTTATACTTGAATGATCCATACATCATTCTATCATTCTATGGTAGTGCTTGTGAGGATTCAAGGAGCAGCATTTGTAAAATATTAGATGAGTGTCTGGTACACGGTAATTATTATATGTCACTACTATTATTTTTGTACCTTTAAGAATCACCTGAAAAGATTCCTAAATATGAAGATTCCCAGGCTATAAATCCAGAAATTCGGATTCAGCTGTTGAGCTCCAAGAAGACAGGTCTGTGAACAATCACACCAAATGATTCTCTTGTAGGGCAGAGATCTGGGAAGATGACCAGATCTCTGGGTATGATAAAAGATATGATAAATCTGTCGTCATGGTATAATTATTAACAGTGACATCTTTTACTTTCAGAAGTATCTCAATTTGGCGGGAAATGTTAAATGGCCACTCTACTTATGAACCATATTTTGAAATCACCGTTCTTTAGCAAAGATAATGGTTGAATGCACGTTTCACAAAGGTTATTCTCTGACACTTTATTTTAAATCATATGGCAGAGAAGAATCAAAGAAGGAAATAGAAGTGGTGAAGAAGATGATTATGGCAATTTCCCTAGTCACTAACCTGCTTCCTGTTGTGAATGTGGAGTAGGAATTGAGAGAAAGTCTGAAGGGAAAGGAACTTGGCTGTCTTTCAGTGCTTCCTTTGAGCCTGAACAAGAACACTGCTAAGTATATTAATATTGCTAAACATCGTTTTAGAAAATAGATTCTAAACCAAGATTCAGACCATTAATGAAAGTTTGAAATTTTCAAACATGTCATTTCATATGTAGTGTTGATGCATGCCTTCTCAGATAAAACCCAGAAGATAATGAATCCTGGCTGAGTTTTCAGCAAGTTACAGCTGTTTACAGTAATGTGGTAATTGGAAGTGACACTATAGATCTCCGTGTTTATCCTAGGTTGCCATGTTGTGGTTATAGCGCAAAACTGAGAAATACTAAAAAACATCAAATATATGTGTCAAGTTAATTTCATACTCCTTTGCCGCAGGCTGATTTGCACAAATTAAATTTTCCACTAATAAACTCAAGATGTTAGAAAGCAATATGGAAATGCCATATATGGATTCTGCTGATTATGATTATAGAAATCCAGACTCTTTGAACAATTTGTTAATGTACAAAAATTATTTTATCCCACATTTACTGAAAGTTTGAAAGAAAATATAACTGAAAATTGGAAGGCGCTGATTTTTCTTTTCCCTAACTTCAGCACTGGGACTGTTTATTTTGATACATTTTAAAAACTGGAAATAAAAATATGTAAATTTAGTAGAGGAATAACTTAAGAGAACATTTTAGAAAACTAGTTTAATAAAAATTGAAATAGACCAACATTTGTTTGAAAACAGCTTTGGATACTATAAAATGCATGGCTTCAAAGCTTTATATTCAAACAAACATGAACAAAGACCATTACAGTGTCTTTCTCACTTTTTATAAGGATGTATTTAAATATCAGTTTTTTACCAGATGGGATATTTTAGATGTATATATGATTTTCAGAAAAGTCTTTAGAAACAGTCATATTTTTTTTCATTTAAAATGAAAAATGGTTAGGAAATAAAGTACTTTAATAGTATATGATGTAGGTGGGGCTTTGTTACTATCTCCCCACAGATTTCCATATGGAGCTGATTTTTGATGTTTATAGAGATAAAGAAGTAGATGTGCTAGAAAGTGGTTCTAAGAATAAGGAAGGGTGAATGTGGTAGATTGTAGTTTCTGGAATCAGAATGCCAGGAAGAAAGACATAATATATGGACAGAGAATATAATAAAAGAGGAGGAAAGTTCAGTGTGTATTTTCTTTATCTGAAAAAATAAAGGGGGAATGAAGAAGAAATGGGCGAAGGACAGTTGACATAAAAACAACAACCCTCAGATAAACAGTAAATGATTTTGTCCATTTGGGAGATGATAAGAAACTGGGAAAGGATACTGATGGATGAATTTTGAGTTTGCTCATCTGATGACTCTCAGTTTAAACACCAAATAAATGGTAGGGAGAAGTGGTGCTCATAGAAGCATAAAATGTTCCATTTTAGTCCATTTGAAATTGTATGATAATGTTTGCAGCCTGGTTTCTAGTCCCAAATCTTTTATTTATTCTTTGTACATTTTTAGATGGGTAATTAAAAAAAATAAATTAGTGATATCAAGATTACTTCTGTAATGAAGGTAGTGGAGGACCCTCGGGATCACAGAAAAGCTGGGTATGTAGCCAATCATTTGTATTATTAAACAATATTTTATTAAATTTAGTAATGTTGCTCAAGGCACCAAAACAATATCACATTAGAGTATTAAAATTGATGACAATTAAAACAAAACTCATTATTCATTTTTCAAAGAGCCTATGTGTTAAAATATTAAAAGCATAAACTTAGTCTAGGATTTATATTAAAACACATAAGAACATTATGTGATCTTCATCATTATATGGCTCTTAGAATTTATAAATTAACTATATATTTTTAAAAGTTGCATCATATTAATTTTGGTCTGGGGAAGATAACAATTGATCATATAAAGGGATAACATTTACAATATGGGTATTACAAAGAGTAATAATCTAAAATAGTGACAAGAAAGCCACATTAGGTAATAGTTAAAAATAAAGTTTCTAAGGTCATAGAGACTTTAGCTTGGTTTAATATCATCTTTGCCAATTATTAGCTATTTGATCTTTGATAAATTATTTAACACCTCTGAGCTTGAGTTTACTCATGTGTAAAATGGGGATATTAACAATAAATGAGAGTGTGAAGATTCTATAATAAAAAAAAAACTTAGAATATTCAAAGCTACAAAAATTGTACAAAGAATTCCCAATAATTCATAATCAATAATGAATCACTGTGTACCATCATTGACCACAGAAGAAAACAAAGCCCTTAAACAACTCTAGATCTAATGAAATGTAAAAAAACAAAAAACAAAAAAAACACCTCTTATTTATTGTCTCAAAATCAGTAGCTGCTATGAACAAACATGTTACTTCCCTACTCTGAGGACAGTATGCTTCCCACTGGTTATATACATAATAAAGATAATTACCCACATATTAAAGAAGCTATTTGTGTCAGGCTACTAAACTCCCTTTCTTCTCACTTTAATATACTCCTCCAGAGAGACTTCTCTAGGAAATATCAATTATGCATTTTCTGTACCTTTATCTATATTTGCTTTTATTCTTTTTTTTTTTCTATTTTATGATGACTCAGTAGTAAGGTAGACAATTAAGTCTTCTTTTGACTACAGAAAAAAAAAAAAGATGTTCAGTAAGTAAATATGGTTTCATTAACTGACATTTTGATAGTCTTCTCTATTTTCTTATCTTACAAGGGAGAAGAAATGAGTAAATGATTAAGATTCTTAGCTAACTAAGTGAAAGCTGTTTTTATAGAGATGATCATTGATGGAGAAATTAGACCAAAATTAGCACAATGAAACTTACTTGTATCTTACTTCAGAAAGAAGTTGTAGGCAAATGTTTATTTAGAAAAGTATATAACTGGAGTATATATAAGTAAATAAAGTTAAATTAGGTATTGAGATTAATAAATTAAAACATTTTAGAAAAATGTTTTAGCTCATCAAATGCTAACTGTTTTTATCAACATAGTCAAGATGTTAGAGACTTTTTTCCTCTTGTTTCACCATCAAGGCTGAATTTATATAAATATTAATAGCTTGGCACTGATTTTTCTCTCATTTGACTCTAAGAAATAGATATGAATAATGGAAAAAAATGCTCAGCCAAAAGAACAAATTTACTTGAACAAAGTCAATTTCTACCTTTTCAAAATTCAGTTTTGTGCTTAATTTTTTAGGAAATAACACCTTATAAAATAGGCTGTTTTATATTTTTTCTACTTTATAACTTCCCACTGACAAGCAATAGAAAAATATCTAGATTACAGAAACTGGAAGGGAAGGTGTTAGTTGCTCAGTCATGTTCCAGTTTTTGCAACCCCATGGACTATAGCTCGTGAGATTTCTCTGTCCCTGGATTCTCTGGGCCAGAACACTGAAGTGTCTTGCCATTCCTTTCTCCAGGGCATCTTCGCAACTCAAGGATGGAACCCGGTCTCCTGCATTGCAGGCAGATTCTTTATACCATCTGAGCTAGCAGGGAAGTTTACATAAAGGCTTTATCTAAATGTTAACTAAGATGCTACTAGTTTAATAACAGAGGATATAAATTAGATCAATTCTTGTCTTAGAAGTGCACTGCTAAAAAAGTGACTTCCTAAAATTCAAACCTGACCATGTTAATCTTTTCTTTTAAACCATGAATGACGTCTCTTTCCTACAAAATAAAGTCAATACTTTTTAGGACAAGTTGATTCTGCCTATGTAAAGGTTCTTATCTGATTCCACTGTCCACACTCAACCCCACTTAATGTAGGTTGTATCAAATAGCTTGTAGGTGCCCACACATACTATATTGCAATTACAAGGCCATGATTTTGCATCTATTACCCATCCTTCTAAGATGTCTTCTCACACCTAGGTCCATACATTTGAAAAATACCCATCCTTTAGGACCCAGCTCATGGTTCACAGTCTTACAAAGCCTTTTTTCTGTTTGGGGATTTAAGATATTTTTAAAATTTTATTTATTTTTAATTAATTTATTTATTTTAATTGGAGATGGATTTCTTTACAATATTGTGGTGGTTTCTGTCATACACTGACATGAATCAACCACGGATGCAAATATGTCCCCCTATCCTGAACCCCCCTCCCACCTCCCTCATCACCCCAATCCACTTAAAAAACTAGAAATAGAACTGCCATATGACCCAGCAATCCCACTGCTGGGCATACACACCGAGGAAACCAGAATTGAAAGAGACACGTGCACCCCAATGCATGGACATGAAGCAACCTAGGACATGGAAGCAACCTAGATGTCCATCGGCAGATGAATGGATAAGGAAGTTACGGTACATATACACAATGGAACATTACTCAGCTATTACAAAGAGCACATTTCAGTCAGGTCTAATGAAGTGGATGAAACTGGAGCCTATTATACAGAGTGAAATAAGTCAGAAAGAGAAATATCAATACAGTATAATGCATATATATGGAATTTCGAGAAATGGTAATAATGACCCTATATGCAAGACAGCAAAAGAGACAGAGAGGTAAAGAACAGACTTTTGGACTTTGTGGGAGAACGTGAGGGTGAGGTAATTTTGAGAGAATAGCATTGAACTATATATATTACTATATGCAAAATAGATGACCAGTGCAAGATGGATGCGTGAAGCTAGGCACTCAAAGCCAGTGCTCTGGGACAACACAAAGCCTTTTCTGATGTCTCCAGACAAGATTAATCTTTTCTCCCTGCCTTGTAATAATGTAAACACATTTCACTCGTTGGCTGTATCACATTGCATTATTTCTGTTTGTACACTTGGCAATGTCCTCTATGGCACCATAAAGCCTTTGACAGCAGGGATACGACTGTACTTCCCCCTCAAGAGAACATAAGCTGCGTGTGTGTATGCTCAGTCGCTCAGCCATGTTTAACTTTTTGCGATCCTCTGGACTGTAGCCTGCCAGGCTCTTCTGTCCATGGAATTTTCCAGGCAAGAATACTGGGAACAAGTTGCTGTTTCCTACTCCAGGGGATCTTCATGACCCAGAGATCTCCCACACTGACAGGTGGATTCTTTACCACTGAACCTCCTAGGAAGTTACTTGAGGGCAAAAACATTGTTTTGCTGACAGCTATCTCTTTAGAAAATAACAGTAGCTAGCGTATCAATATGTACTCAGTTAACAGAATAAATGCTTCAATGGATAAGTAAATGAATGAGTTCATTTTATCTCTATTTCCTAGGAAAGTGAAAGTGAAAGTTGCTCAGTCATGCCTGACTCTTTACTACCCCATGGACTATATACAGTCCGTGGAATTCTCCAAGCCAGAATACTAGAGTGGGTAGCCATTCCCTTCTCCACGGGATCTTCCCAACCCAGGGATCAAACCCAGGTCTCCCACATTGCAGGTGGATTCTTTACCAGCTGAGCCATCAGGGAAGCCCTCCTAGGACAGTACCTGACCCAAAGCTTTTATTATATGCCAAATGGAAACAATCTACAATGATGTTTGATTATTATGCTTTTGATTTCCTGATGATTGCACATATGGACCCTAACTGGGCACATATGGATAAACATTTTATGGACGTATTCCCAATTCCTCATTTATTACTTAAAATTTCTCTATATTTGTATCAACAATAAATTAAAATGCTAAATCTTCATATCAATCATAAATCAGGCAAAACTTTAAAAAGACAAGTCCCCTATATTAAACTCATCACTATCTACTTCAAGAACATGTTGGAAAGAAAGTTAGCCTACAGCTTTCAAATGTTCCTTTTCAAAGTCTTCTCCTAAACTATGAGAATGTTTCTAGGCACAATTTGATTTAAAAAAAAATGAAAGAACCTATTAAATCCTAGTTCAATCCCTTGACAATTCTAAAGCTATAGTTTTCCCTAGTGAGGAAAGAGGTTGCACTTTTTGTTTTTAACCTCACTTTATTTTGTAACTATATTTTAGCAAACCTTATATACACAGCATTAAACTAGACCCCATAAGACAGGGAAATAGTACAGGCCATGGAAAAACATTTTGTTATGGTATGCTTATGTAACATGTAAGTTTATATCCCTTTAAAAACATGAGCTATTACGCCTTGATTGTAAGTTTCTATTTTTTAGTCATTGAGTCATGTCTGGCTCTTTGCAACCCCATGGACTATAGCCCATCAGGCTCCTCGGTCCATGGGATTTCCCAGGCAAGGATACTGGATATTGGTTGCCATTTCTTTCTCCAGGGGATCTTTCCCAACCAAGGATCAAACCCAAGACTCCTACTTGGCAGGTGGATTCTTTCCCATTTATCCACCTTTGGAGACTTAATTCAAGGTTACAATCTGTAAGTGTCTGGGGGTAAGAACTTCCCAGGTGGCACTAGTGGAAAGAACTTGCCTGTCAATGAAGAAGACATAAGAAACAAGGGCCCATTCCTGGTTTGGGGCGATCCCCTGGTGGAGGGCATGGCAACCTTCTCCAGTATTCCTGCAGGGGAAATCCCATGGACAGAGGAACCTAGTGGGTCCATGGGGTCGCAAAGAGTTGGACACAACTGAAGCGATTTAACACTCAAGGGAGAAAGCAATTCCTATTGTGCATCTAAACTACAATTAACTAAAAAAATTAAATACTAGGGATAGCTATTTAATAGGTACATAGTAGAAATGATCAAGAAAACTCTGGGGACTATTTCCAGGCAGAGGGAAGAGGGGCTACAATAGAGAAATTTACTCAACTATCATGCTTTTCTTTTTCATTTTCACTTACAATTGTTTCAATCAGCCATCCATCAGGATCAATGATACTGAGATTTTTTCTTGTTTGTCTTTAGTGTTTGTTTTTTGTTGTTACTTTTTTAGGCTGTTTTTAATAAAAGGTTCTGTTTCATTTGGGGAAAGATTAGCCAAATACAAAAGCAAAGGTTGGCACCAAAATTGGCCTTTTCTGTCTTCAAGTTTCCAAGTCCTATGAACAACATAGAGTCCTGCCATGTCAGGGAATGAACATATCTGAGAGATGAGAATGAATTTATGTGAGTGATTAGATAGGAAAGGAGGCCCGGCCTAAAGAGAGCAGCAAATGGATAAGTTAGCAAGAAAAGATAATTATAGCCTATCAAAAACACCAGAAAGACCTTTTTTGAAATGACTTGTGTAAAGGTTTTATAATTTATTCCAAACTATACAAAGATAATTAATTATGCAAAATAGCAATTAACTAATTCCACTCTTCATTACATTAAGAGTTTGTATATCTCTTTATGTCCCACTAGAATTAAAAGGGACACATTGGGTTTTTTCTTTGACAAAAGAATACAGAAAAATGTCACGGGTTTAATATCTGAATAAAAATTAGCATTCTCTTCACGACAGTAAGATCTTCATATTTTGACCTAAACTTCTTATATACAGATTGATTCTATGGAAATTATAAACCTTTCCATGGAACATGATAATTCTCATAGAACTGATATAACCACTTGAAATTCTGATCTGGATAAAAACATGTAGCCTAAACTATGAAGTTTAGATTGCCATCAGGAAATGAGATCAAATGTTTTCTAAAACGCTAGTTCAAAGGTCACCACAACAGGAGAAGGACTCTTACAATATCAGAGATTTTGGAAAACTTCAGTTATTGTATTTCTTTGCATTTAATTATTTTATAGAAAAGTAATGTTATTTAATCACACATATATTTAAAGTACTCATCATATTCAATATATGTTTTTCAAAATAGTGATGAAATATACTACTGGGGGGCAACTTTTCTTTCATGTATGTAGAAATGCATGACACTTCCTAAAAAATGTTGAGATAAATTTTATATTTCCTTTTATGAACAAAACATACAATTCATTATCCTAGAATATTATCTATTATATCTGAATTATTGGTTTGTTGGGAATTATTTTCCTCATAAAATAATAAGACAAAAATCACAAGTAAATCTTATTGATTAGTTTTTCACTGATAAATTGAATTAAGTGATAAAAAATAACAATTCTTTGAATTTAGTAAAATATGACCCTGCATTTAGGCCTCTCCTAGGCTTTTTACAGCAACTAAAATGTCTAGATTAACCCTAGCTTTACCAGGCTCCCAGGGTTCAGGCCCCAGAGTTATCAGCAAAGAACATGACTAAAGCCAAGAGAATATGGGGTCAAAAAGACGTCTGTCTAAAATACCTCTACCAGAGACTTTTATTTTTCTTCCAGTTTGAGTTTTCTAGTTCTCAAAACTATTATGAGCCCCTCATGCAGCCCCCCACAATTTTTTTTTTTAAATCCTCCAGAAGTAAAACGAAGCAGGGCTCTATGGTCCTTGCCCCACACAACCTTTACCTGCTTTTTGTCTGTGGAAAAATTTTAGCCAAAGTATAAATTTAAGCAGAAAAATGAAACCTGGCAGAATTAAAGGAAAATAGTCAAAGGAGACGAAATAATAATAGTTTTAACATTAAACATAGTCAAGGACTTTTATCTCTTTCTCAAGGGTTATAGGCAATATTTTGAGCTATATCATGGGGACTGTCTTACAGATACTAAAACCCCTAGCAGGGGGAAAGTTTACATGATACCAGACTGTAGCCATGCCACAAGCTGTCACAATTTCCTGAACTGGCCTCAAGTAATGGAAACAAACTGACTGTGGAACTGAATCAAGAAAAGACATAAAACAGAAAGACTTAAAACAAAAAAAGCAAAGACATCATTTTGTCGACAAAAGTCCATATGGTCAAAGCTATGGTCTCTCTAGTAGTCATGTACGGATACGAGAGTTGGACCATAAAGAAGACTGAGTGCCAAAGAATTGATGCTTTCAAACTGCGGTGCTGGAGAAGACTCTGGAGAGTCCCTTAGACAGTAAGGAGATCACACCTGTCAATCCTAAAGGAAGTCAACCGTAAATATCCATTGGAAGGACTGATGCCGAACCTGAAGTTCCAATACTTTGACCACCAGATGCAAAGAGCCAACTCATTGGCAAAGACCTTGATGCTGGGAAAGACTGAAGGCAAAAGGAGAAGAGGGCAGCAGAGAATGAGATGGTAGGATGGCATCACGGACTCAAGGGACATGAACTTGGGCAAACTCCAGGAGACAGTAAAAGACAGGGAGGCCTGGAGTGCCGCAGTTCATGGGGTCACAAAGAGCTGGACATGACTTAGGGACTGAACAACAACAGAACAATCAAGATGAGGCTGGTCAGACCACCGATGACCAATTTCAAAATGACTGTCAGAACTGACTATACTGTTTCCGTATGGAGTCTGTGTGGGCTGTCCCCAACCCCCCACCCTTGTCTGGCCTCCAAAATAAACTTTCCTTTCCAGGAACCTTGCCTCTTTATTGGGTGACAGCTAGATCCCACTTTCGGTTATATAAGGAAAAGAAGAAATATTCTTTTGGATATTTTTCTTCCTCTGTAAATAAGGGAACAATTGTATTGTTAAGGTTCCTGCCACGTCCATCCTATCAAGAAACCGAAATGTTAAACTTATACAGGAAAAGTTCAATTTTCTTATATTTGTGGATAATACTGTCCAGCTAAGTGTAGACTGAAATAAAAAAATGAGAGCCACATATGTTGTGTTCTCAGTTATTTTTGAAAAAAAAAATGACTGAATGTTCTTTTCTCGACTTTTTTTCCTTCTTTCACTGGTTATGTATATTTCTTCCAGGAAATGGTCAGAGGAAGTGAGGGAAAGCAAAATTAAATACAATATAAATACGTGTATGACTATGTTCAATGTTACCATTGTGATATAAATTTTGTTTAGAGAAAGAAACAATGCTTCTGACAAACTGGTAGTTTGTAAACTGTGTGAATTTAAAAGATCAACATCTTTCCCAACATTGACTCATTTCCAAAAATGTGAAAGTTCATTTATCTGCTTATTCAGTAAATATGCATTAAATACTTACCATGTTCTAAGTATGCCATACTAGATTTTGCAAGGCATAAAAAAAAATGAGAGAAATAATGTCTGCTTTCATGATATTCACAGTTGAGCAAAGGGAACACCGAGCATAGGAAATTAGTAAGTGTTACATGTGTGTGTGTTATATATGTTATATACATATATAGTGTGTGTTATATATGTGTGTGGGCTAATACATGAGTAACCACAATATGATGTGTTCTATAAGTCATATGTGTGCCTATGTGTACCATAACTTTGCTGAGAAGGATACCGACTTATACTCATTGTACTGGAATTATTACATATAAAACCTGTTTCAAAGAGTTACAACTACCATTAGTTCCTTCTTAATTAAAATAACCTCTGACAACTGCAATTTTCCACTCTTCATGAAGGGTCTTGAACGGAGGATACTTTCCATGACCACATTTTGCTGTTTTAACGCTTAGTATCTCTTGCATTACAGATTGAGAACAACCATAATTAATATTTTAAAAGAAAGTCACAACATAATTTCATGGATTTGTTTTAAACTTTTCAGAACTTCTTATTAAATAGTGCAAAGCATTGTTCAGTATCTCTCCTAAGCTGAATAGCAATAATCATAGCCAATTTTAACTGAATAATGAACATGTGCCAGCTTCCATGATAAACCATTTTATATGTATTTTTAATTTCTCAACAACCCTGCAAGACAGAAATTATTATTACCTCTCTCATAATATGGAAAATAAGATTCAGAGAGGCTAATTGAATCAGTTCCTGGGATCATTGACTTTAAGACCTGGGCTTCTTTTACTATAGAGGTGCCAACCCACAAACCCCCTAAAAGAAAGAATCCATATCATTCCAAGCATAGCCTTCAGATTAGACTGTGTTTTCAGCTACATGCTGAACAACAAAACATACCCCACCTTACACTTACACCAATTTTACAACCCTGATATGCTGTGGAAACTGTTAGTACACAGTATACCAAATTTAAGTGAAACAATCTGTTTAATTGTCCAGCTTTTTCCCCCTAAATTTTAAGAAGGTAAATAGACCATTAAAATAAGAAAGCAGACACCTTCAAAATGCATGCAGTTATATAAATATTGACTGTGTGTGATCAGTCATGTCCTACTCTTTGTGACCCTGGATTGTAACCAGCCAGGCTCCTCTGTTCATGGGATTCTCCAGGCAAGAGTACTGGAATGGGTTGCCATTTCCTCTTTCAGGAGATCTTCCTGACCAGGATATAGAACTCATGTTTCCTTCAGCTCCGGAACTGGCAGGTGGATTCTTTACCACTGAACCACCAGGGAAACCCAAGTTCCAATATATATTAGGTGAGAAAAAGTTCCTTCAAGTTTTTCTAAATTTTGGCCAACCCAATACATTTTTTAAATTTAAGAGTCCAATGTTTAACTCATTTTTTTTAAAGTTAGAACTGTCCTAGATAATGAGTACTTTGCTCCAATTCTACTTGCTTTAAAATGTGCATTATACTCCAATTTTAAAAATGTGCATTGATTTGTGATCAGTTCAGTCGCTCAGTAGTGTCTAACTCTTTGTGACCCCATGGGCTGCAGCTGGCCAGGCCTCTCTGTCCATCACCAACTCCTGGAGCTTGCTCAAACTCATGTCCATTGAGTTGGTGATGCCATCCAACCATTTCATCCTCTGTCATCCCCTTCTCCTCCTGCCTTCAGTCTTTCCCAGCATCAGATCTTTTCCTATGAGTCAGTTCTTCACATCAGATGGCCAAAGTATTGGAGTTTTAGCTTCAACATCAGTCCTTCCAATGAACACCCAGGACTGATCTCCTTTAGGATGGACTGGTTGGATCTCCTAGCAGTCCAGGGGACTCTCAAGAGTCTTCTCCAACATCACAGTTCAAAAGCATCAATTCTCCAGCACTCAGCTTTCTTTATGGTCCCACTCACACATCTATACATGACTACTAGAAAAACCATAGCTTTGACTAGATGGACCTTTGTTGACAAAGTAATGTCTCTGCTTTTTAATATGCTGTCTAGGTTGGTCATAGCTTTTCTTCCAAGGAATAAGAGTCTTTTCATTTCATGGCTGCAGTCACTACCTGCAGTGATTTTGGAGCCCAAGAAAATAAAGTCTGTTTCCATTGTTTCCCCCACTGATTTTTAATAGTTTACATTAATTTTTATTGATGAAAAGTAATACACCATAATTTGGTAAATTGAAACATTATAGCATCATTTTTTTCTTTTTTTCCCTTCTACTGATTTTGAAAAGAAATTGCTTGTCTATTTTTCTCAGTTATGTGATATATTTATCCCTTAATGCAATCTGAAGTGAACATTTATAAGAACAAAATTCAAAATCACAGCTCTTTATAGAAAATTTATAAAAGTATTAATAGTGATGGCTTGGCAGCCTGTGATCTCAAAATAACAAAATGAAGTTTCAGCAGGAATTATGGTCCCAGAAATTTAGCTCTTTGTTTATTAATTTGAAAACTTAAAGTATTAATGCATCATTATTTCTAGTTCCTCTGCTAATAGTCCTCTATCCACCTCCATACCTAGCATGGTAACACATATGTGTTGATCATAAGCATTTGGAAAATCCACATATATTGAGTAGGATAAGTTAAGGTATTTCACAAGTTGGCCTTCAAGCTGTTTATGATGAAGCTCTAAACTAAGTCTAAAGTTTGTTTGGTTGTTTCTCCTAGGGTTCCTCTTCATGACCTTCCACTGCAACCAAATTGATTTCTCTTTGCCATCTTCAACTACTGCATATTTAATTGCTTCCTTCTCCTTTACCTATATAGCTTCTATTTATCCTTCACCCTCAGCTCTTTAAATCTTGGCTAACCCCTTTGTTCTAATATGAACACAGAAACTTTTCATGAGTCTTCTAACAAGCCCCTGAATTGAGAACTGGGAGTAGTGTAGGGTCTACAGTCCAATGCCAAACACTTGGGTTCGAACCCCAGTTCTACCACTGAGACAAGTGATCTTGGTCAAGTTTGCTAACCTCTGCTCTGGTAGCTATCACTTCTGTAAAACATATAAATGAAAAAGAAATAAGGCAGACATTGCATTGATATATATATTAATATATATATTATATATATATATAATATTAAGAACAGTGTTTTGCATACAGATGATATTGAGCTATTATTCAAAGAAAATTAGCAGACAGCTCACAAAATTGTAGCTGCCCACCACTTGTTGTCAATGCTTACTTGTTGCTTTATTCTTTATAATCCAATCAAGGGACTTTACAGTAAATGGATATTTCTGAACTGATGAGTTAAAAAAATAAAATGAAAAACTCAGGTTACCCACTGATATTAAAATACTGATATTAAAATCCCTAAACTTCTCAGAAGAAACTGCTCAGGTCTGTTAAAGAATAATTATCACCATCTTTAGTTTATAGAATTGTTCACTTACAGTATTTCATTTTGAGCTACTTTGATTTTTACTTATTTAATGACCTGCGGAATACAAAATGAGACAAAAGTGAAAAAGAAATAGCAGCTACATGAATCATATTACATTAAAAAATTAACCACCAGTAACATTTCACACTTAAATTACTGTGTTCTTTAGCAGCACACATAACTGAAAAATAATAAATCATGGAAAAGGAAGTCAGGAAATAACTGTATCAACATAGAACACTCTCCTCTCTGCAAAGGCTCAAAGACATCTCTGGAGTGTCAAAGGCATGTCCTTCAATATTTAACTTTTTCACTGTTTCTAATTTCAAGTTGAACAATACGTTAATTACCCGATGAAGCATTATAATTACTCTAACAGCTCCACTCTTACTTATAATTACTGCATCAACACTTTCTTTTTCATATGCTTCAATCTATACCTATTACATTGTCATGATGAAGACACATTAACATTATAATACCGTATAATTAGCTGATGAGCAATTAAATTATTCCACTGCTCTTGTTCCTCTTTGCCAAAAGGTTACTTCCAACCTCTATTATCTCCCCTTTCTCTTCAGTTTGCTTTAGTGGTTCTTTCCCCCTCAAAACAAAGAGGCTCATAAGCTGTATTCAAAGCATTTTGGTTTCAAATTTAGAATGGATATGTGTTCAAGTTGGTGTTGGTCGAAGAAATAAATTGGCATTATAAACAAGTTTTAAACGATTTTCATTTTCTTTCTATGATAAAGAACTGCAAATCTATGCAGCATAATAAAACATTGTAGGATCATTCTTTCTAGCAATTTTTTTTGTTTCAAAAATTAAAATTTTCCATAATTTACAGTAAAATAATTTAAACTATATTAGATTCTATTTGAAATATAGCCCTCATTATTTTACAAATACTTCAAACTAAACTTTCACAGAAATTCTGAAACTTTGAGGATTGTGAACATAAAATAAAATCAGGCACTGACTATATAACTATGACAGTGTGCAATCTATTCTTCTGACTTGTCCATATTTGTTGTTGTTGCTTAGTTGCAAGTCCTGTCCAACTCTTTTGTGACCTCTTGAGCTGTAGCCTACCAAGCTCCTCTGTCCATGGGCACTTCCAAGTAAAATACTGGAGTGGGTTGGCTGTTTCCTTCTCCAGCGGATCTTCCCAACCCAGGAATGGAACCTGCATCTCCTGCATTGGCAGGCAGATTCTTTACCACTGAGTCACCAGGGAAGTCTCTGATTGATCCAGCTGGCATAAAATATGTTCTCCTTCAAGTGACCATTATTATTCTTTGAGATTTTAGTCTCTTGTCCTAAGAAGTTTCCTGTACAAAAATTGATTTCTCTCCTAGGTTAAAGACTTAGTTTAGCCCAAATAAACTTTAGAACTAATTGGAACACAATTTTAATGAGTCTGAAACACTTGGTGCCTACATGGCTTATCACCACAATCCCTGGCTTCATCTATGTGGCAAACTAGCCTCGCTGTGGTTTAGTCCATATTTTATAACGAGGTTAATCTTACATAATTACTTTGGAGTAACATTATGAGCTTTAAAAGAGAAGAATTCATTGTACAAGCAAAGTCTATTTCAATAAAATGACTTTTGTTGTTTCAGCTTAGTTTCCTTTGCTGTAGGGCAGAGGAAAAGCTATTGAGTATGATGGTCTCATATGCAGAGACTCACTACTTTAGAAAAGCCCCATGGACCCTGCGAACTTCCAGAACACAAACAAACAAACAAAAACTTCCAGGGAAGGTTCCCCGAAGAATGAAATAATAACCCACTCCAATATTCTTGCCTGGTAAATGCCATGGACAGAGGAGCCTGGCAAGCCACAGTCCATAGAGTCGCAAAGAATTGGACACGACTTAGTGACTAAAGAACAAATCAACAACAACTTCCAAAAGCCATTTAGGATCATTAGGAAAAATATACTTGGAAAGAAATGACAAACAAGTTACCTCTGACTTGAGATGGATAGGAGAATGATTAAGTCCTTGCTTAAGTGACATTCCTTAATCTACAATCCTGTGACTTTCAAAATCCTTAACTATAGTTTGATATTTTTAAACTGAAAAAGAGGCATGGCTTCACAGGGGCACAATGTTTATTTTGTCTTGGGTCAAAGATAATCTCTCCACCCTGGCAAATTGTGTTAGTACGATCATGTGTTTTTGAATTGAGTTATGAAAAAAATAATTTTAACCATTAATGAATGAGAATCTCCTAGTAGAATACAGAGGTAGGCTGAAATTTATCAAATAAAACTTGATCTACAGAGAGATATTAAAGGTCAAAAGGTATCAAAATGCAATCAAGATTAACATGTCAGGATTTTAAATAGCATGTAAGCTGGAATAACTTGAGGCTCTCACTCCAAATTATTAATACATTGTAGATAAGAATCTTATATTGATTTTAATTATTTATATACAGTTAAAAATTCTGCCATTTTCAGCAGTTGTAAATAAGGTTCCAAATATGTATGTTAAAAGCAAAAAGGTGTAGAGAGTAAGAGACCGAACCTGAGTCAAGCCCTGCTCCAACACTTACTACTATATGACCTTGAACAAGTCATTTAATCTTCCTAAGCCTATTTTACAGCTATAAAATAACAGCAGTACCTATCCTGTAAGGTTACTGGAAGGATAAAGGGAGAATTTAATGTAAAGCACTTAGCACAGTGCTTGGCATAATGTGATCATTCAATAAACTTTAAATAGTATCATTATTCCCTATTATCAGCTTAAAGGTTATTTTTCTTTCTGCTCTTTGGAAAACACTTCATATAAAAGTAATATTCCCAGGTGCTATATTTTCTCACACAATATTTACTTTTGAAAAGATTTAAAAATTTTTTGGTTATTATTAGGTACTGGGTATTTTCTAGGCATATAAGCTTAATTATAGTCCAAGTTGGCACTACTCGGTACTGCCTACACCCAATAGTATGTCTTTCCATTATATCTTTTTTATTTAAGAGATCTATAAAATATAAATAATTGGACTACAGTCTTTTAAAATATATGAAATTTTAATCATATACACAAATTGTAACATGAGAATAAAATTTAAATTGTATAATCACCTGTAGTTCATTTGGACTCTTGGCATTATTCAAGGTATAAAACCAACACATTCATTTTATTCTCTCTATATAATATGTAGAGAAAATCCAATTCTTAATTTCATGCTGATTTTTCTGTTGAATTATTTTTTTCCATTCTACTTAACATTCCCTCTTTTATTTTTTTTAACATTCTCTCTTTTAAACAGACAATGCCAGAATCACTATTAATATATTTCTTACTCAATGAATTATTATACATAATAGCTTCTGAAAAACATTCTTCCATTTTTACCAGGAGTGCTGCTATATCACAATGAATTTTAACATCAACTGGCTTCTAGACATTCTCTCCCACATATTCTTGAAGACTATATAAATTTTTAACCTCTAATCACATAACTTTTGAGGGTAGTATTCAGTACTTCAAAGGAATGTAATATTTGTGGTTTGTTAATGCCACTAGGAGTATTTTATTCCCACATTCCCCCAAATTGATACCCTTGTGATTGAAGGGAAGCCATATCCCCAGCTCCTGAAAAATAGAAAGGAATTAAAAAAAAAATAGATAACCCCAACTGAAACTGGAAAAACTTTTCCTTTTTTTCCCCCCTTTCTTCTCAATACCAGTTGTTACCTGTTCTTTTGGTGAGACGCTCAAAGATTCACAAGACACTCGAAAATAGATAGGAATTCAGAATGATCAGCATCTGGCAGCAATGGGGGTCAAATATAATAAGCCTTCCCCATTTCCTTAATGATTCCTTCCAATAATTTAATAACAGTAACATAACAGTTGTCAAAGGGTTTCCTAGGTGGTGCTAGTGGTAAAGAACCCGCCTGCCAATACAGAAGACATAAGAGATGGGGGTTTGATCCTTGGGTCGGGAAGATCCCATCGAGGAGGGCATGGCAACCCACTCTAGTATTCTTGCCTGGAGAATCCCACAGACAGAGAAGCCTGGTGGGCTACAGTCCATAGGGTTGCAAAGATTCACACATGACCGAAGTGACTAACATGCAATAGTCACCAAAAACTTAAAGTGCTTTATACTTACTATAATCTGTTTCTTTAATTAATTGTTATACGAACCTCACATAAAATTATTTATAATTAATTATGTTTTCTCAGTTTAACCCTGAGACTTGGCTTCCCATTTGATGGTTAAATATACTATATATACCAATGAAATTGATACTTTATTTTAATATAATGTGCTAATATGACTCTCATATAGTTTCAAATCCCATACCCCATAAAAGATGTTCAGAAGATCCAAGCTATGACTGAAGTATTGTCCTCAGATTTAAGTAAGAATGGCTAGTATCTGGAAATGTGACTTAACAGTGTCAACATGAAAGGTCAGTAAGAATTAGTGCTGACAGATAAACACAAAAAGGCTTCTTTCCCTAGTTCTTAGAGATGAGCCACTACTGTGTCCAAGGATAGCTTTTACAATCAAAGTTGTCTGCTGCAATAACCAAGAGTGACAATCAGTGCTTAGCTTCTAAAAGGAGCTTCACATTCCCTGATGTCATTTACAAATGAGGATCACTGTATTTCTGGAAAAGAGGAGTGTTTACGGCTACATTACTAACCACAAAAACAGAGATACCAAGCTCTTGTATTCTGTTCATCAGTATATTCTATGGAATGAATTATTGTGAATCCAGTGGTATTCTGAGGTTCTCTGATTTCAGCAATTACATCTCTCATCACCTATTGTTTGTCTCTGAAGAAGTTAGGATACATGAATAAAGATAGGACTATCAATCCACATTAACATTTTTCAGACATGAAACAGAAGAGAGAATCGGAAATGAGTGGTTTTGAATAGAGATACAGAAAATCTAAAAACGAAGAGACCTACTTTTAATGAGACATAATGAAAAAGAAAAGGAAACAGGATCACAGCAGATCAATTCTGAAGGAGACCTAAGAATACAAACTAACCCTTCCCTTTACTGATGAGGGAACCGAGGCCCAGAGACGTAAATCCCATTAACCAGTTCTGCTCCCTAGTAAATAGTAGGACACCACAAGTTTAGGTTTCTGACCCTAAAGCCTCCACATAACAAAACTGGTGAAGAAGTATTTTGCTACTTGTAGTTTAAATGTGTGCAGTTTTGAAAAAAGTAAAAAAAAAAAAATAAAAATAAAAAGTGAAAGTCAGTCTAGATCTTATTCTTCCCAATCCTATATAAATTTCCTTTCATGCATTTAGTAATACCTGGCAATAATACCAATTTATTTCTCATTTTCCTTCATATCCTTCAATTAATATGAAATTCTACTATAAAAATAATTTTGTATTACAGACCAATGATTTCTTTATTTTTCTACCAAATTGTCTATTTGTTACTGCAAAGGAGGGGAATTCCACAGTCAGGGAGGTGTGGATCATAACACAAATCAGTCAGGTTAATGGAGAAATTTTTCAAAGAGTGACATTTTATCTGAAAAGAGTCATGTATTACATTTTCTATTTGCCTGTTTTCATGGGCAATAATGTTTTTCCCACAAAAGTTCAAGGTAAATTAATGTCCCAAGTATGTATAAGGTTTGCTTTGTCTAACTTTGCAGAATATGGCATATTCTCAGGAGATCATACAATTTAGCATATATCAACTATAAATTACTTACCTTTCCAATTTGGAAGCCTACTATATAAATAAGCACAAAAATTGGAGTGCAAAAAAATCATACAAAATATTTTTTCTGTTCCTCTGATTCATGTAACAGCAATTCTTCTCCAAAGTAACATGATTTTAAGAAAAATTTACATTGAATTATAACTACGTATTTTATAGCAATGTCCTGAAATAAAAAAATACTCTTTAATCCCCTACCTCTAATCAAAATCTACCTATATTTTCCAAATTATTCAGCAATAACTCAAATATGTATTTGTTTTGAATAATATATCAATATCAATTGATTAATCAAACCGAAAGTTCCAAATTATCTCTTTAGCCACAGTGGCTTATCTAAAGTGGATTTAGACAGGATTGAAGTACATGACATATTTTCATAAAAATAATAGGATTTTTCAAGAATGGAAAAAGTATTAATCTTTTTCTCATCTTGCCATCTGCCCATGCTTAAAGATTTTCCACAACAGTAATTCTTTAAATAAACATTGATAGAATTCTTGATGTGTGATGATTCTAAAATAGATACTGTCCCTGTTTTCACAGAGTTTAGAGTGATCAGATAGTAAACAAACATAAAGAAATAAAAAGCAAATTGTGACAGGTTCTCTACAGAGAATTAAAGCTAAGTGATATGATGGGACTGATGTGTGGAGAGAATTGCATTTGATTGGATGCTCATGAGGACTCTTTGAGAGATGATACTTAAGGTGAGCCCTAAATTGACTAGAGAAACCATGCGTGTAAAATTGAAGAAACATTTTAGAAAGACTATACAGCTATTACAAAGTCCCTAGGGCAGGAATAGAAAGAGTGCCACGTAGCTGGAACAACATGGTTAAGAAAGGTGAGAGAGTTGGTGTCAGAAAAGACGAGCAGAATGAAATCCTTTAGGGTTTAATTATTTTACAAAGGGTATCAAATTTGATTTTACTTTAAGTCAATGGGCACACTGGAGTATTAAGTAATGGAGGGATGACACCATGTAACTTATTTCAACTGTTTAAACCATATGGATGGTTGTGTAAAGTAAGGACTGTAAGGGTTGCATTTGGAAACAGTAAGGGAGCTAAGATGGTAGCTCCTGTGTTTGGACTGTGGTGCTCATCAGAGAGCTGGATAAGAGTACATGCAATTAGAGGTATATTTTATGAGAAAAATCAGTGATGCTGACTAATAGTTTATAGAATGACAGGTAAGGAAAAGACAGAAATAAAGGATAATCCTTTGATATTTGACTTAGATAACCACCTAAGTGGGCATTAGTGCCATAATTTGAAGTGAAGGAAACTGAAAACTAATTATTTGGCACTGGCAAGAGAGGTGTCAAGGATTCCATTTTGATGATATAAATTATGAGATTTATATTCTATATCAAATGAAATGTGACATAAGCAGCTGCATGTTTACATCTGAAGTTACAGACAGGTGACTGAGCAGAAGTGTGTTTGGGAATCATAACATATACATAGTATTTAAAACCATGCAACTGGAAGAGAGTTTCTAGGATGATATTTTGTATTGATAGGGGAAAAAGTACCTCTAAAACAGTTCAATATGAAGATTATGGCATCAAATACCATCACTTCATGGCAAATATAAGGGAAAAAGTGAGAGCAGTGACAGATGTTATTTTCTTGGGCTCCAAAATCACTGCTGGTGGTGACTGCAGCCATGAAATTGAAAGATGCTTGCATCACTTTGCCAACAAAAGGTCCCTGTAGTCAAAGCTACAGCTTTACAAGTAGACATGTACAGATATGAGAGTTTGACCATAAAGAAGGCTGAGCATTGAAGAATTGATGCTTTCAAATTGCGGTGCTGGAGAAGACTCTTAAGAGTCTCTTGGAAAGCAAGGAGATCAAACCAGTCAATCCTAAAGGAAATCAACCCTGAATATTCATTGGAAGGGCTGATGCTGAAGCTGAAGCTCTAATACTTTGGCTACCTGATGTAGAGAGCCGAATCATTGGAAAAGACCCTGATGCTGGGAAAGATTGAAGACAAAAAGAGAAAGAAGTGGCAAAGGATGAGATGGTTAGATGTCATCACTAACTCAATGGACATGAATTTGAGCAAACTCCAGGAGATAGTGAAGGACAGAGGAGCCTGGTGTACTGTAATCCATGTGGTCACAGAGTGGAATATGACTTAATGACTGAACAACAACAAAATACTTCAGCATGTAGAATATAAGTAAGAGAAAGGGGCCATAAAGAAGACTGAAACTATTTACTCAGTATGTGTATGTGCTCATTTGCTCAGTCGAGTCTGACTCTGTGACCCCACGGACTGTAGCCAGCCAGGCTCCTCTGTCCATGGAATTTTCCAGGAAAGAATACTGGAGTGGGTTGCCATTTCCTTCTGAGGATCTTCCTGACCCAGAGATAATACTGGTATCTCTTGCGTTTCCTGCATTGGCAGGCCCATTCTTTGCCACTGTGCCACCTGTGAAGCCCTATTTAGTAAGCATATTTAGCTGAAAATATATGTATTTTATTTTTCTCTGCTATAGCTGTTGTGTTTTTATTTTTACTTTTATTTTTTTTGTCTTGGGGGGTTGGGATTTTGGTCTCACTGGGTAGCTTGCAGGATCATAGTTTCTCAACCAGGGGTTGAATCTGAGCCCTTGCAGTGAAAGCCAGAGTCCTAACCACTGGATTATCAGGGAATTCCCTATAAATATATGTTTTATATGATACAGTTAAAAATAGAACAAGCAATATACACATATCCTATGCATAATTAAATACATCTTTTTATATATATATTTATGCATATAACAAGGGCTCAATGAATATTTGTAAAAATAAGAGTGTATATATATATATATATATATATATGTATGTATTGGAAGTATTCACATAAAAATAATTTGGGCAAAATAAACCCACATATATGTAAAACACTTATAAACAAAGGACACATCATTTGATACTCACAGCAAATAATCATGTTCTTTCAGGTAGTCTGCCAACCTCTCCACCAGCGATTATTTCTCCCTGCCCACTTGGTACTGAGTTGATCTCCAGTCTTCTCACCAGTTCCTCTATCTCCACACCCACAGTCTCTTTCTGGTTTATCCTTTCCACCCAACTCTCATCTCTCCGTTTCTTGAAAATCATATTTCTCACTCAGCTCTCTAAACAGTACTTAAATTCAGTCCCATGCACACGTGTGTGTGACCAAATGAGTCAACGTGCTTAAAGGGATAAAGGCCCTTTATTTTATTTGGACCCCTTGTCTAGGTATTGAAGGATGAAAATAATGTCTGTTCATTGTAGATTTACCTAGTAGAGTTGGGTCAGAGACTTTTATTGTGTATTCAGAGGAGCTTTCAGGTAGTCCAACAGAAAAGTAATTATCTAGAGAATTATGCTTTTCCATCAGCTAGTATTTCAGTCAATCTGTTAACACAATAACTAATCAGGTATTCCACTCTGATTATTTAAATGTGAACACTTATAGCACCAAAGGTTTTGTTTCACCTTTTAAGATTTGGAAAAGTTTAAAACTTTCCTTTTCTAATTAAAGTGAATTAAATACATTTTTTGTTAGACTATGTCATTGTTATATTGTGTTCAATTAAATTTTTGATGATAAAATACATGTTATTTCCTCAACTTGGTAAGATTCAAGTGTGAGAAGAAAAATGAAAATTGCTTTAAGAAAATATATTATTAACCATAACTCTTAAATAACTTTGTTAAAATACATAGTGATAAATTCCTCTTAACTTCCTAAATCCTCTGAATAAAAAGCAAATAGCATAATAATACAGGATTCTCAACAGACCTGCATTTTCCCAAGTCAGGCAAAAACAAATGTAAACCTCATTCTGTATATCACATCGGTCTCCCATGAGTTGTGCTGCATATATAATCTCTTGTGTTGGTACTTTTGATGGAATATTTCTACATGTTCTGCTAGATACAGATTAAGTAAACCCCATGTGAGATGATGAGACAATACAATAAAATTAACTAATTAAATGGAATAAAGGAGTTAGATTATAAAGATAAGACCTGCAGGAGTTAACATAATACAGGAGAGAACTTTGCAATTCCACAGAAGTTAAGAACAATCATGAATGATTAAAGACTAAAGAATCCAAACATTGTAAAACAACCATACTCCAATAAATATTAATTAAAAAATAAAGAACATTCTAAGCAGTAAATAAAAAGAATCCATTGGCAAGAAAATTTTTAAAAATATATTTCTGAGATAATTAGGGAGAGTTCATATCAAATACCCTATACAAATGCAAAATAAAACCAGTATCAGATTTTTATCAAACTGGGAAAAAATTAACAAGTGAGCAATAAAATAGACACTACCACAGTTCTAGCAGAAATTTTAGCAACGTTCTGGAAAACAAATTAACTTTAGGTCTCAAGAACTTAAACAAAATTCCTCTCTTTTGCTTTCATAATTATACTTTGTCAAATCTCTCCTTGGAAATACTAAGCATGGATACAATTTTATACCTAAGGACATTCTCTCAACATAATTGGTAATTGTGGAAATTTGAAATACTCTTAATCTAAAAAAGTAAAATGCTAAATGAGGCTACATCCACAGACTAGACTAGAATATTATATAGACATTGTAGATGTTCTTTTTGAGTAATTTTTAATGATGTGGAAAAATGTTTATAAAATAAATCTTAATTTGGAATATCAGTAAGTTTCTTTGAATGTATATTTTGACTCAATTGGGTGTGTGAAGGAGAACTACAATTAATTTTTCTAGGTATTACAATTGCAAATACATGTTATAAATTTCTTTATTGATTTCTGTGTATTTCAGAATTTTAATTGAGCAAGTCTATACGTCGAGAAAAACAAAAGGCTAAGCAGAAAATTAAAAACAAAAAACAAAAAAATAATGTTAATTTCATTAAGGGAGGTCAAGTAAGATTATGCCCAAAGCAATGTCCAGTGGTTTTGCAACAGGGAAGGAAATGGTCACGAGAAAAAAAGGCATATTATTGATGTGATGAAAGTAGAAATTAGAGTTTACAGATGTGAAGAGTAAGTGCAGAGTTATGAAAGGTGGAGGCAATCAGTGGGGATAGCCCTTTTATGAAGCAAAAAGAAAATATACACATAGAAAATAAAGTATTAGAAAAATGCCTCCACGACCCAAAGTACTTAACTGAACATAGCCATTGTAAAAAATATGAAGATGACCCAAGACTCTATATCAAACACAGTAACATAGTATCACACAGTTGTTTGGGTAGATCATTTTCAGAATTTATTGAACAGACAGCTTCTATAAGCAATCTATATTTGAGGAATTTCGCTACATCTTAAGATCCTTGACTCCAAGTTGGCCTTGCTGATATTCAAGGTACTCTATAATCTATCCTAGGGATTCCCAGGCACCTCAGTAGTAAAGAATCCACCTACCAACCAGAATATGTAGGAGATACAGATTTGATCCCTGGGTTGGGAAGATCCCCTGGAGGAGGAAGTGATAACCCACTCCAGTAATCTTGCCTGGGAAATCCCATAAACAGCAGAGCATGGCTGTTCGGCAGAGTTCATCATTTCACTACACTGAACACTGTTTAGCAACTAAACAACAGCCATGGCACAATCAACCCTAGCCACAAAACATTTACAAATAAATGACATTATTCTTACTTTTCTCTGACCCAAACACACTAGTCCTTGCTATTAATTTAAAAGTGAAGTAAATTCTAAAAAAATTGCATGCTTATAATCATGGTTTTATTTTAATACAAGAAACAAGCTTTTATCTTACTTGCTTCCAAAATATGGGTGAGGGTTGAGCATCATAGGAAGCAAGAGATCTGAGAGTGTAACTTCTCATAGAGAAACAGATTAAATTAATTGAAATTATTGGAGAAAAATATTACCTTCTTGGTATAGAGTGACAAGCTTGTGAACCCTTGGATAAATGTATTGCAAATGTCATTATATTAAATATAAATTATTTTCATCCTTAGAAGACCTTATTGATCTCATGCAGAATGGTTATATGGTATATTCTTTATTAAATAAGGAAAACAGTATACTAAGAAATTATGATTTCTTTATCCTGATTTTTAAAGATGATGTAAGAAATAAGTAAAATATTAGATATTTTGATTATCAATCATATTTCCTCATTTTGTACATGTATGTGGATAGAGTATATTCCAATATATGAAAGTTTATGTTAAATTTAAAATAATTCTTTGGCAATTAGTCTATTTAAAACTCAGATATGAATCAACTTGTCTGTCAATGTATTTCCCAAAAAGTCATAGTAAAAGCAATGCATGTGTGCTCAGTTATGTCCCATTCTTTGCGACCCCACAGACTGTAGCCTGCTAGGCTCCTTTGTCCATGGGATTTCCCAGGCAAGAATAATGGAGTGGGTTGCCATGCCCTCCTTCAGGGAATTTTCCCAATCCAGGGATTGAACCTGCATCTCCAATATTTCCTGCTTTGGCAGGCAGGTTCTTTACCACTGTGCCACCTGGGAAGATCAATAAAAGCAAATAAGAAAGTAAATTATTCCAATTTTGTGTTATATGACACTGAATACCACAACTAGGTAAATGGGGTAGAAATAGAAAAAATCCAGTTGAGAAGAGGATTTAGACAAGAACAAGGTGTATCCTGAAGAGAGAAAGATCTGACACTTTCATCACAACCAAACTTTCGAGTCACTATCTTCCCATAGAAACAAGCAGGAGTGGGTTTAGCATAAAGCAAAAACAAAGGATGAATCCCAGGGCACCTCATTTGCACAGACCCGTTGAAGCCCTAAGCCTACTTTTATGTTATAATTTCATATTCTTATTAATTAAATACCCCCCCCTATATACACTCATATTGTACAAAGGTCAAGACTCTCAAAACCTAGATCTCTCTCTGGAAACCAGTGGGTGAAAGAATTGCCATATCTGCATCTAAGTCTAGTTGCCATAGTTTAGGTTAAATGTAGCTATATGATGGCCTTTACCTTTTCAAGATATAAGCATGTGTTAGGGAAATAACTCAATATATAATTGACGTGAACCAAGAGAGAGACTAGAAAACATAATATGTATTAAAGTTTCAATAGAGCACACACTTCCAGGTCAGCTGGCAAAATATGACCAGGATTAGACCCTCAAATGTAAAATTATTGGATTTCATTTAAAAAGAGAACTGTTAAGCAACTCAAAATTGAGTTAACTCTCCTTAGATGAATAAAAATGGTGAAAAAGGTCAAGGTATCTTTAAATGCCTGGGAGATTCTCCCTAGAATCTTGGAGATTTAAGTTTTCTTTTTCCAAATAATATGCATGTCCTTTTAATAAATATTCTATTTTATAAAATTTCAATTTCATTAAAATTATTCTATATTGAATGTGAACTTCAGCAGGAATTGCTTGGAAAGAACTGTAAGAAGTTAGACTGGCTATCTAGCAAGCATTGAGCACTATCTTTTGCAGTTTACCTGAATTAAAGATGCAAAGTTTAGAGACACAAGTTTCAAGGGAGGACATTTACTTTCAGCAGCACAGGACTTTATTGAGCAATCACTATGTGTAAGGCACTAAGCCAAGACAGAGAAAGATGCAAAGATAAAATAAACTTGTTCCTTGCTTTAGTTTCAATCATATAAGTATTTAAATATCAATCATTGATTCCTTAGTGCAATGGATTCCTTGAATAAAAATAACGGTTCTGAATGCTGTAGGTGATAGTAAAACAACCTTTTATAAGGAAAATAGATGATAACTATGAATTCATTCACTATACATTCTGCAGTCACATTCCAATTCCTCCATGAATATATAACCTACAGCATATGGCAATGACTCCTAGACAGCAGCAAGATGCATCATATCAGTTTCACTATTTCTTCATAAACTATAAAATACATTTTCTTCAATTTAGCATCGGAAAATTGTTAGATTTAATGCTTTAACATACTCACTTTACCTTTCTTTGAAAACATCCACTTTTTGTTTGCACAACTCCTCTGGCCTGCAACTAATTGTCTTATACAATTCTATTTCTTAGCAAGTTTGTCGTGCTCATTCTTCTTTTCTCTGAGTATCCACAAACTATTTTAAGAACTAAGTCATGAACCACAGTCTTTATAATGCCCTCCTTGATGACCATTGCCCATGATACACTTCTTTTATTGCTTTGTGTGTATGTGAGTGTGTTTGGCAGATAATGCAGAACAAAAAAGAGAGAACTGCTACACCTTTCTGAACTTTCCAGACACTGAAGCTGCTGCTTCTTTTTTTTTTTTTTTTGAATTGTGCTAAAACACACATAACACCAAATTTACAATCTTAACCATTTTCAAGCATACATGTCAGTAGTGTCAAGTACATTCACATTGTTATACAGTCTGCAAAACTCATCATTTTATAAAACTTGGACTCTATACTCATTAAATGACAACTTCCCATCCCTCCTTGTCTTCATCCCGTTAAAAAATCACTGTACTTTCTGTCTCTGTGAATTGGACTCTTGTAGTTATATCATAAATGAATGATACGATATTTGTCTTTTTGTGCCTATTACATTTAGCATAATATATTCATGTTTATCCATGTTGTTGTATGAGTCAGAATTTCCTTCCTTTTTGAGGTTAAGCAATATTTCATTGAATGCATATACATTTTGTTCATCCAATCATCTGTTACTGGCTATACATTTATTTGCCACATTTTGGTTACTGTGAGTAATGTTGCTATGTGAAACTTATTCTTTTAGGATGTAAAACTAGTATGGTAGGAAAAATTCTAAGATGGACACAAAATTTTCACTTCTTTGTGCACACATTCTGCATAACTTCCTACCTTTGAATATGAATAGGACTTGGATATAAGATATCACTCTATAATTATGTTTCTTCATATAGCAGCAGAAATTTTGCAAATGTAAGTAAAGACCCTAATCAGGTGATTCTGAATTAATCAAAATGGCAGTGATGCTGCATGGGCCCAACCTAATCAGATGAGCCCTTAAGGAAGATAGAGAAATACAAAGTAGAGAGAAATGTTCTATATTCCTTCAGAAGAAAATGACCATGTTGTGAACCGCCCATGGAGGGGGCTCTGTGACACGAATCTACAGGTGACCTCTAAGAACTGAGCACAGTTCATAGGCAATAGCATGCAAGAAAATGAGAACTTCAGTCCTACAACCACAAGGAGTTGAATTCTGTTGATAATCAATGAGCTTGTAAGACACCCCAGAGCTTTATGAGACTGGAATCTAAGCAGACACCTTGAGACCCCAAGCAGAAGACCAAGCTAACCCATACCCAGACTCATGTCCAAAATAATAATAAGAAGAAGATTAAAAAATGTGTTTTCAGTTGCTAAATTTGTGGTAATTTGTTATGGAACAATAAAAAACTAATACCCCTGGTTTTGAATTTGGGTTAGACACTTTTATTTATTGTCAGTTTTTCTTAAGTACAGGCTTCAAACCATAATTATGGCCTCCTTATTAAATTAATCTTTGGAAATATCAAACACCCAATATGCAATGTATTTAAGAGCTATTGATGTGTTCTAAACTTTTTACTCCTACAAAAATAATTGGACCTCTACCAAATTACTTTAGATTTTCTTAATTGATTTTTTTTTTGTAGATTTGTCTCCCTTATTATTTGTTGTTATTGTCACTATTTGTATGCATGTCTGATTTTGGTAGTCAATTGTAGTCTGTCATAAGGTGGAAGACCAGAGGATCACACTTGTTTGGATTGTTTCTACAATGAGAATAACCAAGCTTTAAACAAGGATATGACAACATCTGAACTTAAAATAAATTATTGTTTTTTCAGTCTACTTCTTTGTATTTAAAGTCACTAGAAAGAAAAAGATATATGTTTACATGATGAGGTAGTATTATGAAAATACCAATTGATTGTTGATAGAAGGTATTGTCTGTTTTCAAATGGTTTTGCTCTCAGGTGTCTCTAGTTCCTCAGAGAAACGTGTGTGTTTCATACAGAACTATGCCATCAATTTCCAAATTAGAACCACAGGATATGTCATCTACTACTTTCTGAATCTAGGTATATCACTTACTGACTCGTTAATAGAGAATATATGTTTTATTTTTCCAGTAGTGGTAACTTAGGTAAAAGGTTTAGAAAACTTATAGATAAGGACAGTGAAAAATATACTACTAGGAGGAAAGAGGGAAGGTAAATAAGCCAGGGTTTGTGGCTAAAGACTTCCCTGGTGGCTCAGATGGTAAAGCGTCTGCCTGCAATGTGGGAGACCCGGGTTCAATCCCTGCGTCAGAAGGGTCCCCTGGAGAAGGAAATGGCAACCCACTCCAGTAGTCTTGCCTGGAAAATCCCATGGATGGAGGAGCCTGGTGGGCTACAGTCCATGGGGTTGCAGAGTTGGACACGACTGACTGACTTCACTTTCTTTCTTTCTTTCTTTCTTTTTCTTTCTTTCTTTCTTTCTTTTGTGGCTAAAATGGTAAAGAATCTGCCTGCAATGCAAGAGACCCAGGTTCAATTCCTGTTTTAGGAAGATCCCCTGGAGGAGGAAATGGCGATCCACTCCAGTACTCTTGCCTAGAGAATTCCATGGACAGAGGAGCCTAGCAAGCTACAGTCCATGGAATCCCAAAGAGTTGGACACGCCTGCATGACTAACTTTTCACCTTTTGAGAAAAATACAAAGGCTTTGAAAATAGATGATTCTAAATTATCAAATTTCAAGTATTGACATCTTAAAAATGTATATCTAGTGTTTTTATATGCTGTCTTTTCCCCCCATTTTGTAACGTGTGCTGTATTTACTTTCTGAATCAAGGTAAATATAAAAAGTATCTTTATCTGAGTAACTCTAGTTCTCACATTTCAAAAGTTCCTGGTACAAAGTTTATATTGAAGGCATTTAGGGTTTTTCAGTAGTCATGTATGGATGTGAGAGTTGGACTATAGAAAGCTGAGCACTGAAGAACTGATGCTTTTAAACTGTGGTGTTGAAGAAGACTCTTGAGAGTTCCTTGGACCGCAAGCAGATACAATCAGTCCATCCTAAAGGAAATCAGTCCTGAATATTCATTGGAAGGACTGATACTGTAGCTCAATCTCCAATACTTTGGACACCTGATGCAGAAAACTGACTCATTTAAAAAGATCCTGATGCTGGGAAAGATTGAAGGCAGGAAGAGAAGGGAATGACAGAGGATAAGATGATTGGATAGCATCACCGACTCAATGGACATGAGTTTGAGTAAACTCCAGGAGTTGGTGATGGACAGAGAGGCCTGGCATACTGCAGTCCATGGGATCGCAAAGAGTTGGACACGACTGAGCGACTGAACTGAACTGAATATAAGTAAGTAGGTAAGTGTTAGTCGCTCAGTCGTGCCCGACTCTTTGCGACCCCATGGACTGCAGCCCACCAGGCTTCTCTATATATGATATTTTCCAGGCAAGAATATTGGAGTGGGTTGCCATTTCCTTCTCCAGAGGATCTTCCCAACCCAGGAATTGAACCTGGGTCTCCTGCATAAGTGAGCAGATTCTTTGCCGACTGAGCTACAAGGGAAGCCCCTATGTATGACCACTATCTGCAATGTGTGATCTTAATGCATATGTCTAATATAATCTCAATGTACATGTCTTAATGCACATGTCTAATATAATCACTTTATTATTTTAGCTTTCTTTGTGAATAAGAAAAAAAAAAATCATTCCCCTGATGTTTGCACACGCACAGTGACAAAAGTGATGGAATGCTTTAACACCACTGTCCACACACAATAGTCCTTCTGATTTGACTTTTTCCCCCCTTTTCAGGACTTATATGATCTTTTTGGCCCAGCACTTGATATAATGCCATTTTAAACTAAAATAAAGACAGGATATTTAAAAGGGCATTAATAATGCTCTGTTGATATTTTGGAGTAAACAACTGAGTGGGAATTAATTTCACCGAGTTTCACTATAAAATTAAGTATGATTGTCTTAATTATCTGAGCTAGTATGGAAAATAAATGTGCTGCAATTATGATAAGGGTGATTAGTGATGCTGTATCTTTCTCATTCACTTTTGGCCTATTTTTTCAGTTTGATACCTAAGAACTGCATAATTGTTCTCTGTTGCTTTAAACATGAGAACCTTAAATAATTCAGGCAAAAATAACCTCTACTACCATTACCAACCCACCTCCAAATAATGGGTATTTTTGCCTTAATAACACAAGAGAAGGTACATCTGAAAGCTTCCATAATAGAAAATCAGGAAATGTAAAAAGCAGTCTTTCTATAGCAAAACAACAGTGTAACTGGAATAGCAACCTGTCTCCCAGAGAACAAAGGCACTGCTGTAAGAAGTCTAAGTGTTTGCTCTCTGCCAACATGCCCCCAAATTCACAGACAGGCTTAGAAAGAATGCCTATACCTCCTATGCAGAATTAAAAGGGAGGTCTTCTAAGCTCTGAAAGGCAATATTTGGGTTGTGTTGGAGCCTAATATTGTATTTCTTTGTCCTTCTTCTGATTTCATATTGACATACAAATCATTAATTCTTTAAGTATTTTAAGGTAATTTCTTTAAATGGCTCTTTAAGGAATTTCTTTTAGTGTTCTAAGTATTCAATGTACAAAATAGCTTTAGATGTAAGGATTAAAAGTGGGGTATGTGAGCAAACTGTTATCAACCTAGTGGCTTTATTTAAACAGCATGAAGTAACATAGTATTCACTAAAGCTTTTACTTTTTAAGGCTCCTAAATGTATGCTTAAATAATATCTTCAACAGTTTTTATAAAATACTTAAGATTGATGTTGCGTTTACTTTTTACATGATATCAATTCTTACAGGAGCTCAAATGAGAAAGCTACCAGAGACCTCCAATGGCAGCAACAATTCTTTCCTTTAATAATCATGGAAGCAGAGGGATTTAGTAAGATATTATACTCTAAGAAAATCTGAACACAAACAACCTTATCTTAAACTGCAATGTGGTCAGTTCACCCCACATCTTCTCTACTCCTTCTCCCATGGACTTTTATTTTCTTTCACTCACAATTTCTTTTTTACATGCAAGTTTAAGTTTAAGAGTGATTTAAATTTTATTAGTGTTTTAAATATTTTTATCCACTATTATAATCATGATGCCCCTCTTGTAGTATATGTTTAATAATTACTCAAATATCATGATGCTTGAGTACTACAAGTCTGTATTAATAATAATTTTTAATTTTCATATAACATCATATTATTAAGAAAGTCAGATTTAGGTTAAGATGCTGATCTAAACACAAAATCTATGGCCTCAGTTTTCTTATATGTAAAATAAGAATAATAACTAACAATTGTGGTAGAAATCTAAAAATTACTTCAAACTTAGCTTTTCTAAAATCTGGAGCATATAATCTAGATAGTTTTTCCAATAAGAATTCAGAAATCATGATTATTTCCTCTCATCAGTCCCATTTAAAGATCCAGTTACCCAGGTCTATTGATATTGCTCCTCAAAGAGTTGAAAAGTCTAGTCACTCAGTCACGTCTGACTCTTTGTTGACCCCATGGCATCTCTGTCCATGGAATTCTCTAGGCAAGAATATTGGAGTGGATTGCTATTCCCTTCTCCAGGGAATCATTCCGACTGAAGGATCAAATCTAGGTCTCCTGCATTGCAAACAGATTCTTAACCCTCTGAGCCAACAGGGAAACTCTTGATACATTTTAAAAGCTCCATTCTTTCCCATTCCCACTGCCACATCCCCAGTCCAGGTCACAATTATTTCACCCAACTGCTCTCTCCTCTTTGAATTTGTCTTGCTGCCTCTAGCCTTGATTCTCTCATATTCAACCTCCACTCTGAAGTCTTAGTAACTTACAAAATATCTATGTGAATACATCACTTTCCAGCATAAAATATTTCATAGATTTCCCTTTGCTCTTAGAATAAGAAAAGAGTTCCTTACAATGGCTTGCAGGCACCTTAGGCTGACCCTCCTTCCCCCTTCACCTGCCTTCTTGCATTTTCTTGTCTCACAGTTAGTTCCTCGGACTTTCCAGATGATCTCCCAAGTCTGTTCCTCTGCCTGGAAGACTTGCTTCTTCTGTGTCTATCTCAATCTTACTCGTATTCAGCTTCTAAATATCACTTCTTGAAAACATGCTTCTATAATGCCAAGTTTAGTTTAAATGACTCTGCATTCTCAACAAAAGTTACTGAAATTACTTTAAAAAAGTCACTCATTCACAATAGAGTATCAGGGTGATTGGGAGAGAAATTGGGTGAGAACAGGAGAGAGGGGATAAAACTGGGGGTTTTTGAAATACGATATCTATAGAGAAAGCTAGTAACCTCTCTCTCCTCCTTTTACCCCCTCCAGTGAAAAAGGTTTACACTGTACTATGTAGAGAGTTTACTACATGACCTATGCGTATAGGGAGGGGTAAAATAGTATAACTCCTACCCACAAAATTTAGAGGATAAAAACAGGCTAATCACTTTTGTGACAGGAATACTCTGCCTTCCCTTTTGGTGTGAGCAAAGGATGCAAGGTTGTTCTTTTCCTCATTCACTCAACAATATATTTTTTAACTTCTTACTTTGAGACAGGGCTTCCCTTGTGGCTCAGGTGGTAAAGAATCCACCTGTGATGCGGGTTCAATATCTGGGTTGGGAAGATCACCTGTAGAAGGGAAAGGCTACCCACTCCAGTATTCTGGCCTGGAAAATTCCATGGACTGTCCATGGGGTCACAAGGAGCCGGACACAACTGAACAACTTTCACTATCACTTTCACTTCACTTTGAGATAATATAGATTCACATGCCACTGTAGGAAAACAGAGATCCCAGATCCCATGCACACATTTTACTTCCAGCTTTGCTGAAGTCTAATTGACAGTTAGAAATTATTATATATATATTTAAGGTTTACAACTTGATGATCTAATATACATTGTGAAAGAATCACCACAATCAAGCTAATTAATGTATCCATCCCTTCATACAGTGTCCTTGTGTGTGGGGGTGGGGTGAGGTGGGGGGCTGTGCTGAGAATACTTAAGATCTACTCTCCTAGCAGATTTAAAGTACACAATACAGTGCTGTTAACTATAATCAGGCTGTTGTACATTACATCTCCAAAACAGGTTTCTCTGGCATAACTGAAACTTATATCCCTTCAACTAGTATCTCCACATTCCTCCCTCTCCCAACCCCTGGTAGTTACCATTCTGCTTTCTGCCTCTATGGGAATGCTTTCCCTGGACTAGACCCTGGCCATAGAGGACAGGAAGAAGAGGTCTGAAGCGATTCCAAGTCCTGTTCCAGAGGAGAACTTGGAAGGAAGAAGGATTTTCATGAGCAGGAGACTGGATGGAGTGGGCCACCCAAATGATGGAAGGACCAGACAGATCAGCAGTTGAGAAGCATTGCTGGCATCGAGAGAGTTCCTCCTGGAGGGGAACCTAGTGCTAAGTATATTGAAGAGCACAGCATAGGGATGCATCTGCTAGCAGGGCTTCCCCCAGGAAGAAACTTTCATGTTTCCACCTTCCCTTCCTCCCTCTTAAGTGCCAGTCCTGGAGGATCAAATGCCACAGTAAGCCAGCCACGGAGGCAGAATGAGTAGAAAGAGAAAGAAGCCACCACATTCCCATTCTAGAAGACAGGAGCTTCCAAACAGTGGGAGGGGAAGCTTTACATTTGTAAGTATCAGAGAATTGATGAACATCTTGAAACAGATACTCTTAAGTAAGACAGTCACTTAAAGGTGACTGTAGAATTGCTCGGTATCTTAGAGTAAATAGGAAAGTCATGGGCACTCTGCCCAAGTTCCCATCCAGGGCCAGGAGACAAGGCCGCCAAATAAATTTTCAACAGACAGTGGGAAACAAGAATTGTGTTTTTCATTAGGCCGTGATTAGTGCTTTCCAATATTCACTACACTTCAACAGTCATTTCAATATCCATCACATTAGTTTCTAAAATTAGTCATTGTGGAGGTGACTTTATAAGTATCTGGAGTATGTATGGGTGGAAACCATTGAGTGAACCTGAAAAATGGGCCCTGAACATTAAGTTCCCTTGGTATTGTTAAAAGGAACCCATCTGTCAAAGTAATGAATTAGCATTCTTCATTATAGATAGCCTCATTATGAGAAACAATCAGGATCCTTTTGAAGTGTGCGGACATTACACGTTTTGATCTTGTTCTTACATGAATGGTATAAAAACATAATGTCAAAAAAAAAAAAGCATAATGTCTTCTCTCAAAAGCCTATATCTGTATACAATGAATTCATTGGATAGGATTGAAAAATGACTGCTTTTCTACAAATCTGTATTTACATGTTAACAAATTCGAAAGTGAGACTAGTGTAAATGAGGTCAATTCTGCTGACCAGAGTCTCCTTTTAGCTTTCCCTTCCTTCCTGTGGCTCTTCTCAATTCTTAAAGGAAGGAAATGCAATGTTTTTAGCTAGAGTCAAATGTCGAGTATAACTGCAAGCATTATAGCTTAGGCTGATAAAAAAAGATGTAATGGAAATGTTCTAGGTGGACATTGGCTTTGGAACCAAACTGGCCTATGTATGATGTGGTTTCCACTGTTTACTAGCTGCATAGTCAAGTTAATTAACTATCATAAGTGTCAGTGTCCGTGTGTAAAACGAACAAATCTAGTACACACCTGCAGAACTATTGTGAAGGTTAAATTAGATAAAAGTATACAAACTGCTTAGCAAATTGTCTAATACAATGGAAGCACCCACACGTGCACACAGGAGACCTAATTGACAGCAGATGAATAATATGCCCTTGATACACAATTCTGGACAAAAATGGAATTATCTTTATTTTATCCATTCAAATAAGAAGCTTGGTATCAAGCATAATAATTTATTGCCATTTAACTTCAAAAAGTAAAAAAAAAAAAAAAAAACTGTAAGAATGTTGCTTTCCATCTGAATCAAAATATGATCTAGAATAACAGTAAAATTTTAAAGGGATTACTACTAACATAAGAATAAATATATGCATAAAATACATTATTTTAAATATCTGAGGAACAAATGCGATATCACTGGCTAGCCATTTGGGGAAAAGTCATGATTCCTACTTCACTAGTTGAACAAAAATATATTTCAGAAGTTATAATGTAGTATATAAAAAACGAAAGCATTTCAATACTAGAAAAAGATGAAAACTCTTATTTTTACAGTCTTAAGATTTTATCACCACCTAAAGCACAATATTAACCTCAGCAACCAAAGGGGGATAAATTATACAATTGAGAATATTGTAATTAAAATTTCTTAGATGGCAAAACAAACAAAATTTAAGCAAAACCTAGTAAGATCAAGCAACAGAATAAGAAACAAAGCCATAGATGATAGGTTAAAGGTAGAAACCAACTTGGAGAATTTATATGCATTACCCTTGCACAATCATAGGAGCTAAGGATTAATTCATAGATTAGTGTCGATTGTGGCTCAAATATGATTTGCCAGTGAATCCCATCTGTTGGGTAACACTGCTTTGAATGTCACTTGAATGGCCTTTCTCAGGAACAGTGGTTATTAATGAACATTAAAGCTGAAGGTGACTTTAGAGATTATTCTGGTTTATTCTCTGCATTTTATAGACAAGATAGTAAAGACTTGGAAAAGGTAAATCACTAACTATAATAGAACTATGTACAAGATGCAGTAAGAACAGAAGAAAAAGAAAAACTTCCATGTCTAAAGAACAAGAGGTTGAAGAAATCTTGAGTCAGGAGAAGGCCATGGCAGACAGTGTCCCTAAACACTGAGGAGGTGGAGGAGGTTATCACATCTGTGCTGAGTTATTTCTGATGGAAGCTAAATGAATAAAAGTTTAAAAAAAAATAGAGATACATAATAATTCTCCTGAAGGACAGGGGATTTGAGGCTAAACAAAACAACGCAAAACATACAATACTCAGGCACAATACAGAAAGAAGTCTAGCACATTGCAAGCCATCAGATATAACTAAGTATATTGGGTATTAGTGGTGTTAAATGAAGTTTAAAATATGGGCCATGTGCCCATATTAAAATATGTGTGTGCCATGCTAAATAATTTTATCCCTGTCTTACAGTTGGTGGAAGATCAGCTATACTATAAGGGACTAACTGTACAATGAGGGACTAACATGAGATTGGTGTCATAAAAAAGAAATTTGGTAGATGCTTGAAGGATGGATAAGAAGAATAACTTGGAAGATAAAAAAAAATCCTATCTCTCCTTCAAAATCCTGCTGAAATATTTGACCTGACCTGGGTTCTACATGGGCAGAATGAGACTCCCTTCTCCTTTTCCTCTTTGCACTTTGTGTAGGTTCTATTTTTTATGCATTGATTGTACCAATATATATGAATTTATAGCTCCCTAACTTAAATGAGATTCTCCAGCAACTCAAGTAAAACAAAATAAAATGAAACAAACAAACAAAAACCTTCCACATAACCAGTGTTAAAATGTTGATTAAAATAATGCATGAGTCTAAGTTCTTCGTGGATTTCAAAAAGGAATAATGCCTACATCCCAGCCTATGTCATTAAGCTTCTGTTTGTACAATACAGCATATCAAGTAAGTAACTATAGTCTAAGACAGTATAAAAGTAAGAAAACGTGTGTGTGTGTGTATATATATATATACTTTCGCAGTGTGGAAAAAAAAAGAACAACCTTTAGAGAAGCTGTCATTTGAAATAGGCCTTGACACAAAGCTAGGATTTGAGCACAAAGTGATTTGGTAGAGAAAGGCCAGAAAGAAGTAATAGAATAAACAGCGCTGTTGAGATTTAAGAAAAAAAAATCTTAATAACAAATAACCTGTTAGTACTGAAATTTCCCTGATTCTTTTTTTGCTTTTGTGATTGCTATTAACAGTTTGTTTGTTTTAATCCAGATCCAAATAAGTTACATAAACATTATGATTGGGTTAATATGTCTAATCAAGTCTTTTTTTAAAAACTATAGATTTCCTACATAGTATCTATTATTTTCTTTTAATTTGTTCTACTTTTTTTTTAATTTGAAAGGAGAGAAGACAGTTCATTCAATCACCTTGATAGTCTTACTGACCCCTCCTTTTAGACAATAATACTAGAAGTTAGTTCCTTAACCAAGACTTTAGATAAAAGTATTTATTTGCTGAATACATTTAAAGACATGCTAAGACAGACCCTCTCTGAAAAATACTCTGCCACTAATGACTACAATGGATAGAAAATTATATAAATTTGGTGAATTAATATTTTAAATACCTAGTGTCTGAGCAATAGTGGTTAATTTCATTAACATTTTCCTTTGTAATCTAAGGAATTTCAGTTTGTATGTCTAAATCTTTGAATATATTAGTGAACCTTATAAAACTGCCCACAAAGAGAGCAGTTCCATTGGTTAAACCTAGTAGAAATGAAAATGATTATATTTCTTTATCGTGTAATCAGTATTATTTATATTGATCTGATATATTTGTTGTGGCATACTTCCATAAATTAATCAAGCTGGTTTGTAAACATCTAGATTAACATCCAGAATACTTGACTTATCAAAGACATATTAATGTTTTAGTTTCTACATAGTTCTCTAACTCAGTGTCAAATTTGTGCTTAAAAGGCAACTGGAAATATTTGGCAAGATGTGAGAAAGTGGAAACTGTGTGAAAATGTCTATAATGACTTAAACACATTAGGTATCATTAAGATCCCTCTGGGATGTCAAGGTCAAAAGGAATGAAAGCATTCACTGCTCATCAGTGAAAGTCAGGGAGCAGAGTGTAGCCACTTTCTAAGAACTATTACTCAACCCTATAGAACCAGGATTAATTTAGAGAATTTAATGCTTAGTTGAAATAAAAATGTGCTTGTTCTCAGTGAATTGAGTATGAAGGTACATGTAACAATCATAGGTCTGAACTGGAATTATTTAATAACCAGTCTGGTTGGAAGCAATTGGTCTCCAAGGAATGTTAGGCAATTTTCCCTCAATTTGAGTTAAACATTATGCCAGAAAAAGAACTCTAATGACTAGTCACTTTGTGACTGCTGAACAGATTTCTCTCTACTTTAACAAAAGCCAGAAAAATATATTTGAGATGAAAGTAGTCACTATTAGTCATTTGATTAGGTCTTAAAGACTCTCACTCTGGATGTGGAACAAAAAGAATTTATTTGAATACCTTTAGTTGACTCTGACTTGGGCCCTAAATTTCTCCAAAAGAATGTATAGGTGAAGAGGATTTTCTAGGAAATAGAGTGACTCAGTGGCTTTTCATAGCAACTCAACAAACTTCAGCCTCAACATACTTATCTATGAAAAACAAACAGTTTTGGCTTAATAAGTAAAACAACTGGTGTATAAGGAGGAAGAGTATCCATGTGTCATTTTCTAGGAGATTAAACATGAATGTATGGATTTGGAATATCACATACATGGACCTCAGGTTTCCAGCTAAATATATCATAATCCCAGAATGTGATATACTCTTAACATATGGTCTGGCAATTTAAATACATGAGCTAGGAAGAAACTAGTGCCCTTAAGAGTTATCCAGGAAGGAAGTTGTTCCAATGAAGAAAAAAGTACCTTTAATATTTTCAGATTCTGATCACAAAACCTCTCTGTGGATATAGTGACCACTGAGCAAAAATCTGAACAAGTGAATACACAGAAGGATCAAAATTTTTTTTGAGAAACATTTGATCTAGGTTCTGGCATTATTGGATCCCTATATTTAGCTTCTATAAGCACTATATTTAGCTTCATTTCCAAGAGGACACCCAGGTAAAATACAGCAGTGTCAATTTGCCTTAGGCATTTTGTTTCAATAGAAAAAGTCCAGTATTCAGAAACTTATGTCATAATTTCATTTCTATGACTTTTTTTCTGTGATCACTGAGACAATCATTGAAACTCTCTATGACACAGTTTTAAGAATTAAGGTATATCGGTAATATCATGCTACAAAATTGCCAAGGAAATATGAAGCCCAAGAAACCATCTTTTTATTCTTTCTTTCTTTCTTTTTTTTTTTTGCACTGTGAATTCACATTGGAGAAATCAACAGTAAAAAGGTAACTAGGAATGAAGTCCAATTGTATGGACTGAAGGATATAGGAAAAAAAAAAAAGTAGAACTGTGATCTTAGAATCAATGCAGAACCAAAGGAGCTTCAGGATCACTTAGTTGAGGTACTTAATTTCAGAGAAAAAAAGAAACAGCCCAAGGTCAAAAGCTTATGAGAGGCAGAACTGGGATCAATCTCAGGTTCTCTAATTCAAATCATATATTCTTACCACTCCATTGCTTGCTTCTTGGAAGGAAAGCTATGACAAATCTAGACAGTGTATTAAAAAGCAGAGACATCACTTTGCCAACAAAGGTCCATATAGTCAAAGCTATGGTCTTTTCAGTCGTTATGTACGGATGTGAGAGTTGGACCATAAAGAAGGCAGAGCATCAAATGATTGATGCTTCTGAACTGTGGTGCTATAGAATACTCTTGAGAGTCCTGTGGACAGCAAGGAGATCAAACCAGTCCATCTTAAAGAAAATCAACCCTGAATATTCATTGGAAGGACTGAAGCTGAAGCTCCAATACTGTGGCCACCTGATATGGACAGCTGACTCACTGGAAAAGACCCTGATGATGGGAAAGATTGAAAGCAAAAGGAGAAGAGGGCAACAGAAGATAAGATGGTTGAATGGCATCACCGATTCAATGGACATGAACTTGGGCAAACTCCATGAGATAGTGAGGGACAGGGAGGCCGGGTGTGCTGCAGTCTATGGGGTTGCAACGAGTTGGACACAACTTAGTGACTGAACAACAATCACCACTCCATCATAATGGGTAATTACAAATGGGAAAAAAAAAAAGATGGGTAATTACAGTAAAGTTTCCTTAATTACATTATTTTCTAATTTTCCAAATCTTGAGATATCAACAGTAAGATTTAGAGTTCTGAGATACTGAAAATTACTTATGGAATATTTAATATCTGCCCAATATAAACTATTAATAAGTACATAATTCTTCACTGAAATTAGTAAATCATGTTGTAGTTATATGTTAAGACAAATGTTCTTCATGTAATAGTGTATGCATTGGTAAACAAAACCAATTTTTGAGTGAAAAACAAATGCTAAAAAATTATTCTAGAATCCCCTGCGGGTGGGGGACTTCAAGAATGATGGAGAAAAACTCTGTAAACCTATTCCCCCAGCAAAACAATATAACTGGTGAAAATCATTAAAATGTACACCCACACAATATTTAGAACATCTGGATCCTGTCCTAAGAGCATAGAGGAAATGGAGAAAAATTCATTCAAGAAAATCTTCCCAAATTCTACCAAAATAGAGAAGGACTACCGAATTTAAGGGACTTTGCTGCTTGTATACCAGCTCTTTGCTGTGGAAGCTCTGTTGGAAGCACGTTCAGGTCCTCTCCCCAGCTCCTGGTCTGGGTCTACAGTTGTATCCTTGGAGGGGCAGTCTGCTAGTCTTCTCATCCTCCAACCCTACCTTGTCCCAAGTTGCAGAGGTTCTGTTTCAGGCAGCCACGGCCAAAATGACCCACCCAGGGCCCAGTGATAGGGTACAAATTCTCGCTAGGTGCATGAGGCCATGAGTATTGGTGTCCAGACCACCCTCACCACTAGGGCAGAGGTTCCATACTAGGAAGGGCAAGTTGAGACTAGGATCTGGCAGCCTACCCTCATTGCCCACTCAAAGGACAGAGTTGGTTCCTGAAAAGAGGACCCCTGCCCCCAGCAGGACCCATGGCTTCTGGGGAAAAGGCAGCCTGTAGGAGAAGAGCTCTGCAGCTCTGCCCTTTACTCCTTGCCTAAGGCTACTGTTGAAAACAATGGAAATCTTTGTAGGGAGCAATGAAAAGAAGGCTGGAAGCTCTGATACAAGCAAAACAGCAGAACATCCAGAAGTTTAGAAGACTGAAAGAGGGTAAAATACAGCCAAGAAGAGCCCTCCTAAGGTGAGAGAGAGAAACAGAATTGAACAATGATAGTTGGAAACTCTTATACCCCACTTTCAATGACAGGTAAAACAACTAGCAGAAGATCAACAAGGAAACAGAAAAACAATAAAAATGGGGGGAAAAAAACCACACTAGATTTAGACATCTACAAAACATTCCACACAATAGCAGAATACAGCTTCCTTTCAAGTGCAAATGAAACATTTTTACAGGATAGACCACACACAAGCCTCAATAAATTTAATAGGGTTGAAATCATATGAAGGATGTTTCCTGACCACAGTAGAATTAAATTACAGATCAATAATAAAAGGAAATTTAGGAAATTCAGAAATATGTATAAATTAATAACACACTTAAATAAAAAAAAAGGAATTGAAAATAAAATTAGAAAATACGTTGAGATAATAAAAACAAAAGCACTAAATACTGAAACTTGAAGTCCAATTGAAGCAGTGCTCAGGGAAATTTACAGCTGTGAACACCTATAGTTAAAAAAGAAAGATATCAAACTAAGGACCTAACTTTCCACCTTAAGAAACTGGAAAAATAAAATCAAATTAAACCCATACCAAGAAGGAGGAAGGAAACAATAAATAATGGAAACAAATTAGAGAATAGAAAAATAAAAGACAAAATCAACAAAATCAAAAGCTTGTTCTTTTATAAGATCAACAACATTGACAGACCTTTAGCTAGGCTGACCAAGATATACAGAGAGAAGACTCAAATCACTAAAATTTAGAAGAAAAGAGTGGATATTATTGCCAATCTTACAGAAACAAAACTTAACATAAGGGAATTCAATTAGCAATTAACTATATACTCACAGTTATATAACTTAGATGGAAATAACAAAGCCCTAGAAAAACTCTCATTACTGCAAATGACTTTGGACGAGATCTAAAATTCTGAATAGACCTGTAACAAAAGATTAAGTAATTTAAAAAGTTCCCACAAATAAATGTCCAGACCCAGATAATTTTATTGGTAAATTTTACCAACTATTACAGAGGAATAAATAACAATTATCAACAAACACTTCCAAAATATGGACAAGGAGAGAACAGTTCCTAGATATCCTTTGAGGTTAATATTAACCAAATGAGATATCACAAAAAAACTACAGTCCACTATCCCTTGAATATAGATGCAAAAATACTTAACAAAATATCATCAAGCCAAGTCCAGCAATCTATAAATTGGATTATAAATCATAGCCAAGTGTGATCAATTCCAGAAATACAAGGTTGATTTAACATCCAAAAACCAATTAACATAATACATCATTTTAATAGAAAACAGGACAAGAACCATAAGATCAACTCAATTGATGCAGAAAAAGTATCTGAGAAAATCCAACACCCTGTTATGATAAAAATGCTAAATAAACTAAGATTACAATGGAACTAACTCAACCTGTAAAACCAATAGCAAACAGCATACTTAATGATGAAAACCTGAATGTTTTCACTTTACAATCAGGAATAAGTCAAATATGTCCACCCTTGCCATTTCTATTAAATACTGTACAAGAGGTTCTAGTCAGACAAATCAGGTTTCTAAAAAACCATTCAGACTGGAAATGAAGGAGAAAACTATCTCTGTTAGCAGATGACATGAGCTTGCACACAGAGAATTCTAAGCAATATGCCACATACACACACACAAAACTACTGAAACTCATACATAAGTTCAGCAAGATTGAAGAGTGTAGGAAAATATATCAAAATAAACTGCATTTCTCTCACAAGCAAAGAAAAATTAAAAAATGTAATTAAGAAGACAATTCCATTTACAATAGCATCAAGAAGAATTACTTAGGAGTAAATTTTTTTAAAGGAAGTTTAAAACTACACTTAAAATTAAACTATAATATATTGTTGAAAAAATCTGAAGATCTACGTAAGTAAATAAAACATCTCATGTTCTTGAATTGGAATAGTTAATACTATTAAGATGACAATATTTCTCAAATTGAGGTATACACTCTATTCAATTCCTATAAAAATCCCAAATGGCTTTCTTGCAGAAATTGACAAGGTGATGTTAAAATTCATATGGAAATTCAAGGGACCCAGAATAGTCACAATAATTTTTTAAAAACGAACAAAGTTGGAAGGCATGCTTCTAGGTTTTACAATGAGATAAAAGCTATAGTGTGGTATTGGCATAAAAAAATAGATATATGTTGTTGTTGTTGTTTAGTTGCTAAATCATGCCCGCCTCTTTTGGGACCCCATGGACTCTAGCCCACCAGTGAGTTGCTGTTTCCTTCTCCAGGGGAGCTTCCTGATCTAGGGAACAAACCCACATCTCTTGCTTGGCAGGCAAATTCTTTACCACTGGGGCCATCTGGGAAGCCCAATAGACATATACATTAATGAAATAGAGTTGAGTCCAAAAATAAACCCATATATTATATTTATGGTTAATTGATTCTTGACCAGGGTGCCAAGACAGTTCAATGGGCCAATAACAGTCTTTCTAACAAACAGCTCAGGGATAACTGTATATCTACATTTGAAAGAATGAAGCGAGACCCCTACCTCACAATATACAGTGAAAAAGTAACTCAAAATAGATCAAAGACATAATGTAAGAACTCAAGCTATAAAACATTTAGAAAAAAAAAACCATAGGGGTAAATCTTCATGACCTTTGATTTGGCTGTGGCTTCTTTCTGTAAATATCCTTAGTTTTTGAACTGAATTTGAGGATTTCGTTTGCTTTCTTAATTCAATCATGTCAACTGTCTTATACTTGGTATTCTTACTCTGTAATGAAGTATAATTCTCATTTCAGATCTAAGAATAAGATTGCCATTTCAGGACTTCCCTGGTTATAGAATTGATAAGAATCAGCTTGCTAATGCAAGTGACATGGGTTCCATTCCTGATCCAAGAAGATCCAATAGGCTATGGAGCAACTAAAGCCTGTGGGCCACAACTACTGAGCCCGTGTGCCGCAACTACTAAAGTCCGCATGCCCTGAAGCCTATGCTCTGCAACGTGAGAAACCACCACAATAAGAAGCAGCCACACACAGCAACTAGATAAACCCCAAGCACAGCAAGGAAAACCCAGAACACCCCAAAATGAATACAAGATAGCTATTTCATACTTATTTTTCACAACATAAGCATAACTAAAAATTTCCATTTCTCTCTAATATGTACTATGTTAAATTCAAATTAGCTTCATAATTATTTTTTAAATATCCTCACAAAATTACATTTATTTCTGGTTTTGATAATGACAGACAAATTAACAGTGACCAGAATTCAGTATGATGATTTAACTTTGACATTCATAAACTGTGCATCTTGGGCAGGTCACTTACCTCAACTTATCTGTATGCCATTGAAGAGGTATGAAACAAGAGTCCAACTAGATATAGTTTCTTTGGGAATCTGTAACTTTGTCTATCATATTGATCACTTTTTGGCTCATATAAAAGCACTTGATATAGAAAATATGTGTTCAATGCAAATCTCTATGAATTAATCCACACCTTTGTTTCTAGGGATTCCCCAGTGGCCAGATGGTAAAGAGTCTGCCTACAATGTGGGAGAGCCAGGTTCAGTCCCTGAGTTGGGATGAACCACTGGAGAAGGAAATGGCAACCCACTCCAGTATTCTTGCCTGGAAAATTCCATGGATGAAGAGGCTGGCAGGCTACAGTCCATGGGGTCGCAGAGTCGGACATGACTGAGTGAATTCACTTTCACTTGTTTCTAAGCTACAAGTGACCTTTGCATGGAGGGGAAACAGCTCAGATCAAAGCAAACAGAAGAGCTAAAGATATAAAAATTTTAAAAAAGTCTGAAACACAGTTTAAATCAATAGTCATTGATTTCTGGGATACTATATGCAAAGAGCAATAAACAGAGGCAGATTCTAAAAGAAGTGGCCATAGACACTAATCAAAGAGATAATACACTTACAATGTAATGCAATCTCAAGTTTTTCAGCAACATTGCATAATCAGGTGGTAGCAGCTTCATGAATGCAGTTTTTGAGTACAAAAGACAATAATCTTCCATCATTGTTGAATTCATTAAAAGCTATAAACTACTTCATTAAAATGTATAGTTTTAGATAATGCTCAATCAAAATATTTATTCATAAGAAAGAATACTTTAACAATAGATGCACAAAGTACATCATTTGTCTTTTTGGTTTTTATCATGAAAGCAATTTGCTGTTGTTCTAAGGTTATTATGATGAAACAAATGACAGTTGAAGTAATTGTGACATCGGCTAAATTATCCATTTTCCAAAAGATTCAGATATGGAAAGTCACATCTTTCCTAGTCTGGGTGAGTCATTTCACTTGGTTGAAGTGTGTTGATGAAGACAATAAGCACATATTGGATACTGACTACGTGCCCTCCATGACAGTTGTTCTTTGTTGATTGTATATCGAATCCTCCCCAAAACATTATGCAGTCAGTACTGTTATTACAATTTTACAGAATATGGAACTGAGATATAAGGAAATTAAATATCAGGCCTAGTCACACAGCTAGCAGAATACTACGTTGTCACTGTTGATAAGTCATTCAGTTGAGTCCAACTCTTTGTGACCCCATGAACTGCAGGATGCCAGGCTTCCATGTGCTTTACCATCTCCTAAAGTTTGCTCAAACTCATGTCCATTGAGTTGACGATGCCATCCAAAGATCTCATCCTCCATTGCCCCCTTCTCCTTCTGCCCTCAATCTTTCCCAGCATTAGGATTTTTCTACTGAGTTGGCTTTTTGCATCAGGTGTTCAAAGTATTAGAGTTTCAGCTCCAGCATCAGTCCTTCCAAAGAATAGTCAGGACTGACGTTCTTTAGGATTGACTGGTTTGACCTCCTTGCTATCTAGGGACTCTTAAGAATCTTCTCCAGCATCACAGTCCAAAAGTATCAATTCATTGGCATTCAGCCTTCTTTATGGTGTAACTCTCACCTCCATACATGACTACTGGAAAAACCATAGCTTTGACTAGACAGACCTTTGTCAACAAAGTGATGCCTCTGCTTTTTAATATACTGTCTAGTTTTCTCATAGCTTTTTTCCCAAGGAACAAGTATCTTTTAATTTCAAAGCTGCAGTCTCCCTCCACAGTAATTTTGTAGCCCAAGAAAACAGAATCTGCCACTGTTTCCATTCTTTCCCTATGTATTTGCCATGAAGTGAAGGGACTGGATGCCATGACCTTAGTTTTTTGAATGTTGAATTTTAAAGCCAGCTTTTTCACTCTCCTCTTTCACTTTCATCAAGAAACTCTTTAGTTCCTCTTCACTTTCTGCCTTTAGAGTGATATCATCTGCATATCTGAAGTAGTTGATATTTCTTCCGGAAATCTTGACTCCAGTTTGTATTTCATCCAGTCTGGCATTTTGCATGTTATACTCTGCATAAATGGTAAATAACCAGGGTGACAATATACAGTCTTGTTGTACTCCTTTCCCAATTTGGAGCCAGTCCATTGTCTCATGTCCAGTTCTACTGTTTCTTCTTGACCTGCATTTAAGATTTAGACCCAAATTTGTTCTGCCTTCAAATTTTGCTCTGTCCATAGTATTTTTCTACATAGTAATTTCTAAATGGTTGTACTTAGGCCTAAATTAGATGGATAACATCATCCTCACCTGGGATTAAGAGGATTTTGCTATTTCTATTTGTCTTAGGTGAATTTTGCATTAATACTAGAATAGTCCAAGTCATCCTGCTCTAGATATCATGATACCAAGCAAAGTTTGCTTATTAGAATGATAATAATCCTTCATATCCAAATGTGTAAATTTATAAATTCTCAAAATTTATTATTTCTGAATCTAAACTGTACTCTCTTGCTGACAGCTCCATCTGTTATGGCAAATAGTAGAACTCCGAGCATAGAAGGGACAGTTATTTTTGGAATGAGTTCCGTGGAGAAGGATGTATGCTTGCCAAAGCAAGCAAAAGGGCTTGGCAGTAAGAATTTGTTCACATTATTAAAATATTGCATAATTGTTTTAGATCTGCTAGTCAAAAGTCATTACAATAAACTGCAGAGCTTTTCGTAAACTTCCACTGCTATTTAGTTTTAGGTCCCATTCTTAGCTTTTGATACCCTGCCTGATTTAGTCATTCAGCCACTCAAGTGAAGAGATATTTAATAAGGGCTTACTAAGGGCCAATCTTGGGCTAGGCACCAGAGATCCAGGATCCAAAGATGAAAAAGAAAGCTCTTATTCTCATAGAACATGAGCTTATTAGGGGATATAGAATTTAATCATATAAGTAAGTTAATGAGTATATATTTAGAAGTTGAATTAATGCTAAAAAAATGTATATCTATATCTACATAGCAGTTAATGAGCTACCAGATACTTTGTCAAAATAGCAACAACCCGGGGAGATAAAACTAATCTCCATTTTACAAGGTGATTAATATTCATGGAATCCAAGGGCATTTTGAAGGGATATTTTAGGATCCATTGGTATTATGTTTTACAAGTTCATATTCTCTTACAAACACCCATATAGTGGTTCTACGGAGGAATTTGTATTTTTTAAGCAGCTCATTGGTGATTCCCAAGGATCGTCAGATTTGGGGATTCTAGACAAATCCTGACCATTTGCCTAATGCTTTAGTTTCCTTTTCTTTCACTACATAAACTTCTAAGCCTTTTTTTTTTTTTTTTTAATTTGCTGGAAAATTTCTACAGTTATCTCATCACATCTTTAGGACCATCTATATGGATGTGAGAGTTGGACTGTGAAGAAAGTTGAGCACAGAAAAATGGATGCTTTTGAACTATGGTGTTGGAGAAGACTCTTGAGAGTCCCTTGGACTGCAAGGAGATACAACCAGTCCATCCTAAAGGAGATTAGTCCTGTGTGTTCATTGGAAGGACTGATGCTGAAGCTGAAACTCCAATACTTTGGCCATCTCATGCGAAGAGTTGACTCATTGGAAAAGACCCTGATACTGGGAGGGATTGGGGGCAGGAGGAGAAGGGGACGACAGAGAATGAGATGGCTGGATGGCATCACCGACTCAATGGACATGAGTTTGAGTAAACTCTGAGAGTTGGTGATGGACAGGAAGGCCTGGTGTGCTGCGATTCATGGGGTCGCAGAGTCGGACATGACTGAGCAACTGAACTGAACTGAACTGAACTTGTTCAAGTACATGGTTAAACTGCAGAACTAAGATTCAAATTCAAGCCTTGGTTTTAATTGAAGTGAGTCTTTTCACCATAATACTTTTATCACTCTCTTTATGTATACTAAAAAGAACATTAAAATTTAAGATTTTTGATTAAAATTAAGGCACAAAATATTAAAGTCTATGCTTTACAAACTTCTCTGAAAGGATTTTTTAAAAAGAGTACTAAATAGTTACTTGTATTAGTCCAATTCTCATTCACAAAACAAGCCATATTTATTCTGTAAGAATCTTTTAATTGTTATAGGCACTTAAGGACTTTATGCAGAAGATATATTAGGACATTGGAATATAATATTGAATGCATGTATTCTAATGGCACAGTATAACTTGGATGAAAAATAGAATAAAATTAAACAAACAATGAATTAATTATATGTTAGGCATTTGTATTAAATAGTCTTAAGTATTTCTCAGAACTGGCAAGGTCACCGTAAGTGAACTGTATACTGGACTTCATTTCTGTAGGTAGTATACCTCAACTTAGATGGTATATCTCAGAAACAATAAATTCAGAAAAAAATCACACATAATCTTTACATAATTTTAGGTATAAAAAAAAACAGAAGATATTGAGTTCTCTATTCTTTAAGCAATTATATATTCATAAGTTTCTGTATATAGAGAGATACACCATTTGGGTTGGTTTTATGTATTGCTCATCAGAACTAACTGAATTAAGGGCAAAATAATAATGTGGCCATCATGGGGCTTAGAAAGAAAACATTTTTAATGTGATCTCATCTGTTTTTGAAGTTTATTACCAAGATTACAGATTAAAACTTCACTTCAAAATGGAAAACAGCACAAATAAGTCTGTTATGGCTAAAAATCCAAAATGTCAAACATTTTGATTTCTTCTGTTGTCATACTTATGATAATATCAACTTTGAATCAGGTAGTTAGGCATATGTCAATGCACTCATAATTTTAACTACAGAGTTTTTTTTTTTTTTTTTTTTTATTAGTTGGAGGCTAATTACTTCACAACATTTCAGTGGGTTTTGTCATACATTGATATGAATCAGCCATAGATTTACACTTATTCCCCATCCCGATCCCCCCTCCCACCTCCCTCTCCACCCGATTCCTCTGGGTCTTCCCAGTGCACCAGGCCGGAGCACTTGTCTCATGCATCCCACCTGGGCTGGTGATCTGTTTCACCATAGATAGTATACATGCTGTTCTTTTGAAACATCCCACCCTCACCTTCTCCCACAGAGTTCAAAAGTCTGTTCTGTATTTCTGTGTCTCTTTTTCTGTTTTGCATATAGGGTTATCGTTACCATCTTTCTAAATTCCATATATATGTGTTAGTATGCTGTAATGTTCTTTATCTTTCTGGCTTACTTCACTCTGTATAAGGGGGTCCAGTTTCATCCATCTCATTAGGACTGATTCAAATGAATTCTTTTTAACGGCTGAGTAATATTCCATGGTGTATATGTACCACAGCTTCCTTATCCATTCATCTGCTGATGGGCATCTAGGTTGCTTCCATGTCCTGGCTATTATAAACAGTGCTGCGATGAACATTGGGGTGCACGTGTCTCTTTCAGATCTGGTTTCCTCAGTGTGTATGCCCAGAAGTGGGATTGCTGGGTCATATGGCAGTTCTATTTCCAGTTTTTTAAGAAATCTCCACACTGTTTTCCATAGTGGCTGTACTAGTTTGCATTCCCACCAACAGTGTAAGAGGGTTCCCTTTTCTCCACACCCTCTCCAGCATTTATTGCTTGTAGACTTTTGGATAGCAGCCATCCTGACTGGCGTGTAATGGTACCTCATTGTGGTTTTGATTTGCATTTCTCTGATAATGAGTGATGTTGAGCATCTTTTCATGTGTTTGTTAGCCATCTGTATGTCTTCTTTGGAGAAATGTCTGTTTAGTTCTTTGGCCCATTTTTTGATTGGGTCATTTATTTTTCTGGAATTGAGCTGCAGGAGTTGCTTGTATTTTTTTGAGATTAATCCTTTGTCTGTTGCTTCGTTTGCTATTATTTTCTCCCATTCTGAGGGCTGTCTTTTCACCTTGTTTATTGTTTCCTTTGTTGTGCAAAAGCTTTTAAGTTTCATTAGGTTCCATTTGTTTATTTTTGCTTTTATTTCCAATATTCTGGGAGGTGGGTCATAGAGGACCCTGCTGTGATTTATGTCGGAGAGTGTTTTGCCTATGTTCTCCTCTAGAGTTTTATAGTTTCTGGTCTTACATTTAGATCTTTAATCCATTTTGAGTTTATTTTTGTGTATGGTGTTAGAAAGTGTTCTAGTTTCATTCTTTTACAAGTGGTTGACCAGTTTTCCCAGCACCACTTGTTAAAGAGGTTGTCTTTTTTCATTGTATATCCTTGCCTCCTTTGTCAAAGATAAGGTGTCCATAGGTTCGTGGATTTATCTCTGGGCTTTCTATTCTGTTCCATTGATCTATATTTCTGTCTTTGTGCCAGTACCATACTGTCTTGATGACTGTGGCTTTGTAGTAGAGTCTGAAGTCAGGCAGGTTGATTCCTCCAGTTCCATTCTTCTTTCTCAAGATTGCTTTGGCTATTCGAGTTTTTTGTATTTCCATACAAATTGTGAAATTCTTTGGTCTAGTTCTGTGAAAAATACCGTTGGTAGCTTGATAGGGATTGCATTGAATCTATAGATTGCTTTGGGTAGAATAGCCATTTTGACAATATTGATTCTTCCAATCCATGAACACGGTATGTTTCTCCATCTGTTTGTGTCCTCTTTGATTTCTTTCATCAGTGTTTTATAGTTTTCTATGTATAGGTCTTTTGTTTCTTTAGGTAGATATACTCCTAAGTATTTTATTCTTTTTGTTGCAATGGTGAATGGTATTGTTTCCTTAATTTCTCTTTCTGTTTTTTCATTGTTAGTATATAGGAATGCAAGGGATTTCTGTGTGTTAATTTTATATCCTGCAACTTTACTATATTCATTGATTAGCTCTAGTAATTTTCTGGTAGAGTCTTTAGGGTTTTCTATGTAGAGGATCATGTCATCTGCAAACAGCGAGAGTTTCACTTCTTCTTTTCCTATCTGGATTCCTTTTACTTCTTTTTCTGCTCTGATTGCTGTGGCCAAAACTTCCAACACTATGTTGAATAGTAGTGGTGAGAGTGGGCACCCTTGTCTTGTTCCTGATTTCAGGGGAAATGCTTTCAATTTTTCACCATTGAGGGTGATGCTTGCTGTGGGTTTGTCATATATAGCTTTTATTATGTTGAGGTATGTTCCTTCTATTCCTGCTTTTTGGAGAGTTTTAATCATAAATGAGTGTTGAATTTTGTCAAAGGCTTTCTCTGCATCTATTGAGATAATCATATGGTTTTTATCTTTCAATTTGTTAATGTGGTGTATTACATTGATTGATTTGTGGATATTAAAGAATCCTTGCATTCCTGGGATAAAGCCCACTTGGTCATGGTGTATGATTTTTTTAATATGTTGTTGGATTCTGTTTGCTAGAATTTTGTTAAGGATTTTTGCATCTATGTTCATCAGTGATATTGGCCTGTAGTTTCCTTTTTTTGTGGCATCTTTGTCTGGTTTTGGAATTAGGGTGATGGTGGCCTCATAGAATGAGTTTGGAAGTTTACCTTCTTCTGCAATTTTCTGGAAGAGTTTGAGTAAGATAGGTGTTAGCTCTTCTCTAAATTTTTGGTAGAATTCAGCTGTGAAGCCATCTGGTCCTGGGCTTTTGTTTGCTGGAAGATTTTTGATTACAGTTTCGATTTCCTTGCCTGTGATGGGTCTGTTAAAGATCTTCTATTTCTTCCTGGTTCAGTTTTTGGAAAGTTATACTTTTCTAAGAATTTGTCCATTTCATCCAAGTTGTCCATTTTATTGGCATAGAGCTGCTGGTAGTAGTCTCTTATGATCCTTTGTATTTCAGTGTTGTCTGTTGTGATCTCTCCATTTTCATTTCTAATTTTGTTAATTTGGTTCTTCTCTCTTTGTTTCTTAATGAGTCTTGCTAATGGTTTGTCAATTTTGTTTATTTTTTCAAAAAACCAGCTTTTAGCTTTTGTTGATTTTTGCTATGGTCTCTTTAGTTTCTATTGCATTTATTTCTGCCTTAATTTTTAAGATTTCTTTCCTTCTGCTAACTCTGGGGTTCTTCATTTCTTCCTTCTCTAATTGCTTTAGGTGTAGAGTTAGGTTATTTATTTGGCTTTTTTCTTGTTTCTTGATGTAAGCCTGTAATGCTATGAACCTTCCCCTTAGCACTGCTTTTACAGTGTAACTACAGAGTTTTTTAAACTTATTCTATTAATATATTTAGGAAAAATAATTTAGAATGACTAAACAAATAAGAAAACAAATACTAAAAGAATGGAAATTACACACATATATATATATATATATATAGGTTTATTAATGATGAATCTATAATCTACTAAAATATTTAAAACTATTTCTGAAGGGTTATATCTAATTAATCCATATTAATCTAACTCAAATCATAGTTTACATTTGTAGTTAACAAAAATTTAATTATTTTAAAATATTCTGCTGTATTTCAGACTCTTAATTACTTCAAAATTTTAGACAATTTATTAATTGTCTCTTACATGTAAAATGTAAAATGGTAGATTTTAATAGAGATAAAAACAAGTAATACACATGCCTTGCCCTCTTTGAATTTACCACATGATAAAGGAGATAAATTTTATTTAATTTGATTCAACAGTGTTCATTAAGTGTCTGTTTTTAAGCAATATCTAATAACTAAACTAAGCTAGATATCAAAAGCTGAATGAGATGATATTTCTTTCTCACAAGTTATTTTGTGGTTCAGTTAGTGAGGCACAAAAATAAACAAATGATTTGAATATAAGCAATCTAGTTGGACTAAAATCAGTAATGAAGTGAAAGGAAGGAAAACGTAAAATTTTAGAAAGAATAAAGATAGTTAACAGGTTGATGGAGTTTAAGGGAACAGTGAGGTCAAGAGCCAGGCTACTTTTGGATAAAGAGATCCCTATGTGTAAAGGTCACAGAAGTCAAATTGCTCACTAAAGAATGGTTTGTGAAAAAATTGTTCAGTCTTAAGTAATAAGGATAACATGCACATTTTCAAAATGTTTGTTCATCAGAAGACACTTTGAGAGAGTGAAAATAGAAGCCACAGGAAGAAAATATACTTGCACCATATATAACTTATGAAGGGCTTAAAGTCCAAGTATTTAAATTAATTTTACAGTTCAATAATGGGACGAGGACCCATCCCCCCCCCCCCCAAAAAATGGGAAGAGCTCTAAATGAACATGTCAAAAAATAAGATAAAAAATGACCCTTAAATATGTGAAGATGTGTGCACCTAATTAAAGTCAGGGAAATGAAAATTAAAACCACAATGAGATACCACTACACACCTATTACACTGTCTAAAATTGAAATGATCTGCAAAACTAAGTTAGCAAAGACATAGACCAAGGGGAATGATTATGTTGATAAATACATATTAATACAATCAGTTTGGGGAAAAAAAACTGTCATTGTCTACTAAAATTTAACACACATACTCTATGTGACTCAGCAATTCAACTATCAGATGCACATCTAATAAGATGTTTGCATCGGAAGACATATACAAAGACAACTATGGCAGTTTTAGTCATAATAGACAAAATCTGGAAACAACTCGTGTTTATCAACAGTAGAAATGACAAATAAATTGCAGTCAACAGTCAGTCACATGAAATGATGTTCAACATCACTAATTACCAGGAAAAAGCAAATTAAAGGCACAGTGAGATATCACCTCACACCTGTCAGAATGGCTATCATCAAAAAGAATACAAATAACAAATATTGGTCAGAATGTAGAGAAAAGAAAAATTGTGTACATGGTTGGTGGAAATGTAAATAGGTATAGTCACTGCAGAAGAGTATAAAGGTTTCTCAAAAACCAAAAAATAGAACTACAATATTAACCAGCAATTGCATGGTTACAGCAACTACATTACTAGGTATATATCCAAAAAAGCCCCACTTCAATTGAAAACATACACAATGTTCATAGCAGCCTTCTCTACAGTTTCCAAGGTATGGAAGCAACCTAAGAGTCCATCTTCAGACAAATGGATAAAGAATGTGATACACAGACACACACACAATGGGGTACTGTGCTATGCTGTGCTGAGTCACTCAGCCGTGTCCGACTGTTCCGGATCCCATGGATTGTAGTCGGCCAGGCTCCTCTGTCCATGGGATTCTCCAGGCAAGAATATGGAGTGGGTAGCCATTCCCTTCTCCAGGGGATCTTCCCGACTCAGGGATCGAACCCAGGCCTCCTGCACGGCAAGCAGATTGTTTACTGTGTGGGCCACCAGGGAAAATGTAACTCTAAAGGAAGCTGAAGACTCCCTTGATAATTACACAAAATCAAATTATAGGCAATTAGAATAATCAACTATTCAATGCTAATTATTTACACATTTGTTAAAAATATACTAAATTTCCATCTCAAACAATGAATTGGGCCACTTCATTTTGGCAAACTAAATTTCATTTTTGTTTGTCCAGCAAGGCTCTTTAACCTTGCTTTTTGTTTCACTGTCTCAGTTTTGCTTCATTTCAGGAAATTTACATGAAAAGGGGTTTAGTGACACATGACTGACAAAATCACCCTGAATATAGTTTTCTTTGATTTTATATATGGTCTTTAGCTTGAGAATAGTGTAATATGCATTTCAATATGACTAAATTACAACTAATTTAAAATGTAATGTTTAAATCTACTGGCAATTCCTCATTTATGTTATTATGCCCACACTATAAGCAAACCTGTAATGACATGATCTTCTTATAGATCTCTCTTAACATGGGAAGTCTACAGTAGTTCACAAGCCATTAGTGCCTAGATTTGTGTATTAGTCTGTCCCTCTCCCAAGTTCTGAACTCACTCTTCTCTGATTTGTCACAGCTATCTCCTTGATCTCTTCTACTAAACTCCTTTCCTTTGGGTGTTTCATTCTTGTTGATATTTGTGCTTCAGAGAATGTCAAGACTTCACGTAGAGAAATTTTTCTTCTCCTTTTTTTTTTATTCTGTTTCCTAGTTTTGTTGTTGTTATTCTTATAGTTCTTTTTGCTAAGTATTACATAATATTTCATATAAATTTAATAAAGAATAATCATAATGAAACAATATATTATTGTATAATTTTATGTAACTATTATAATGAATATTAATGAATGCTTCCTAGATGCCATCCAGTACTCTAAGTATGTCACACATATTAATGTCTTAATATTTATACTATCCCACTGAGGTCAGTTGATTCGATGGACATGAGTATGAGTAAGCTCTGGGAGTCAGTGATGGACAGGGAAGCCTGGCGTGCTGCAGTCCATGGGGCTACAAAGAGTCGGACACGACTCAGCGACTGAACTGAACTGAACAATGAGGTCAGCACAGTTTTCACTGCCGTTTTTTCAGCTGAGAAACCCAAGTCCTGGAAAGGTTAAACAATTGGCAGAAACTCACAGCTTGTAGGCTATCAAGGCAAAAATCAAATCTGTATTGATTGCCAAACTAAGTTCTTAGGTACCTACTCTTGTCCTTTTTAAAAAAGTGTCAATGGTAGATATAAATGATTTATTTATTCTAAAGATATAGTATTATTTTGTTAGAAAGAACTAGGTTTTCTGACACTTCAACAATATCCTCTAATACGATTTAGATACCAGAATTGTACCTGCTCTAACAAACCAGTGGTTTAACTTCATAATTTAAACAAAAAAACTCAACACATTATGAATAATGACTGAGGTTATAATTTTCTATTACCAAAATATAATGCAACATATTTCTATTAATAATAGCACAAAAATATTTCCCTCCCTTGATCTTGAGTCTAGTGCCAAAAACTAGGATACCTCTAGTCCTAACCAGATTTTTTTGGTGTCATATACAACCTTTTAAAATAGAAACAGTTATAAGTACCTTAAAAGAAACACTGCAGACCATTCCCTATTATTGGAAAAAAATAAACTTAAATGTTTATTTTATACTACATTAATCATAATAGTGGTAATAGGAGAATAGAGTTATTGAAATAAAAATATATTTGTAATGAAGGAAGGTCAGAAAGTACATTAAAACACACACACATACATATATAATTAATTTAGTGTCCCTTTACTTTTCTGTTATTAGAACAGTGAGCTGAATTCTCTGTACACATTTCAACCTACCAAAATTGTGAACATGGAACATAAAAGTTCACTAAGATCTCTACCTCTAAAGATTACCACTATTTGCAATTAAATGTATATTACACAAATAGTATTTATGGTTTGTTTATAAACACTAGATTTATATATATTAATATACCAAAACTGATATGTCTCAAAATGTGAATATTGTTGCTATTACTTTATACAAATGGAGTCATAATATATATTTTATAACTTTTGTTTTCCACAATATACATTATCTAGTTGTGTACTTATATCTACTCTATTTCTTGTCACTATTTCATTTTCGCTTATACGAAAAGCATAACTTATTTAACTATCTATTTTTGATTGATTTTTGTGCTCTTTCCATTTTTACAATTAAATATAATGCTATAATAAATGGCCATCTATGTATTATATATACATATAAATATACACATACATATACTAAATCTACACACAAACATAATTTACTGGGAGTGGAAATATTAGATCTCATTATTAAGAGACATTCCTAAATTCCATCTTCCAAAAATTTTATGTTTTTATTCCTTTTATGTTGTCCACAACAGCCATTATTATTTTTATTCTTAATCTCTTTCTATATATTTTTTAAAGAGTCAATGGCCTCACTAATACAATTTGCACATCTAAGGAATTAACTAGCTCAGTCAAAAGAACCAAGATGCATCCTCCTACCAAAATTGTTAGGTTCCTAGGAAAGCAATTTTAGGCATCCATCCCTTTAATAATTGAGCCTGTGCTGTACAGAATTTGCTGAATGACCAACTCTCTATTTTATTTCTCCTTATAATAATTCCTACTGTCTCTTAATAACCTCCTCACAGAAAGAGAATATGAATAAACATATGGAACCACTGCTGCTGCTAAGTCACTTCAGTCGTGTCCGACTCTGTGCGACCCCATCCCTGGGATTCTCCAGGCAAGAACACTGGAGTGGGTTGCCATTTCCTTCTCCAATGCATGAAAGTGAAAAGTGAAAGTGATATGGCACCACAATTAAACATAAAAAAATATCATAGAGACTTCAGGTTAGGCAATGTGTCTTTTTACTTGCTAAATATCTTATTACAAAGTATATAAATCAGAGCAAGAGCATACACATATGACCATAACATGTTTGCTCCCCTTTTCTGAACTAGGTTCTGCTTTCCCCAGTCTTATTGTCTTAATGATACAAAACAAAAACAATCTAATTTAATCAAAAGCTAGTTGTGTGTGTGTATATATATATATATATAAAATTTTTGGAGAATGGAAGCTAATTCCAGCCCAATAAGTATGAATAGCAGGCCTATTGTTCTAAATTTTGTAGACTTATTCAACTATAATCACTTTCTATTCAGCTCATCAATCATACAGAGTACCAGCGCCTCAAATAATGGGACTTTAACACAGAGCTGGTGTTCTAAAGAAAATAGGCAAGGACGAGTAAAACACTGGAGAAGGTGGCTTAAATACTTTAAAGTCTATACTAAAGTTGTTTTTCAAATAATGGTCATTCAGTCTTAAGTGTTACATACATTATGAATGTGTTTCTAATGAAGGTCATAATTTTCATGTTAAACATTTTGCCTCTTAGAAGCACCACAGCTTCAGAGCTCACCCAACTGAAGATCTTCTAGGAACCCTCCACATGCCAAAACTTAGCAAACAAGTCCTCGATAGAGTTTTACCTCATCTTATGATATACGGTAAATAGTAAAAAGTCATTCTTGACATCCAAAAGTTATCTGAAGATTTACACTGCAAGTTCTTAGGATTTTTTTAAACATTTCTATTTAATTTGTGCAATCATGCATAGCCTTTCCACTGGTTCCCTCACATTACCTCTACAATGACAAAATGATGAAATATGCTGTTTGGGAAACATCTCATCCAACAAGCTTTGAAGCATCTTCTTAAATCGGTTATTATTTCTAAAAGTTCTGTTGTCATTTGATAGGTCACTTAAAGGTGTTCCTAATAATAGTCCTTGAAATATGATTTGTAGTCTATCTTTCCTAGTTTAGAGCAAATATACTAACCAGTCATCCTGTATTTGTGCATTATATGTATATTCTAACTTCACTTTCTCTGTGAATAGAACAGAAGCCCTCACACAAAACTGTAAAATGTTTCTGACATTCATGGCTCATAGAGCAAGGGTTTCACAGAACTGCAGAAGGTTATGTTGATTAAGCAGAGACATCTTCTATAAATTGATTGCTGAAGCAAATAAAAAAGGGGGGTTGTGAGGAAGGCAGAGTCCGTTTGTCCGAATGATCAATCAAATTGCATTCAACATGCTGGATATGGGAGATGGAATACCACTGAGCATCCTGAAATGTTATGCTTTTCTAGAATGTTCTAGAAACATTTCTGCATGCTGTACAAAAAGGAGAGAGCATAAAGTGCTGGGTATTAATTAAAAAATGAAACAAAAAACAAAAGAAAATTTTAAAAGCTTTTTCTGGATGACAATTATGGGACTGATCATGTAACAGCATCACATTATCTCAAGGGCATGAATCATAGTATGTCCAACAAAATCACAGTACTCCTTTCACCTTTTGACTGGTGTCAGCGTAAGCATGTCAATGAGAGCTCCTCCTGTGAATGCCTGAACAAATTTCCTGATTGAAATAATGCAATTCCTTATGGAGAAGCTCTTCCGAAAGCCACACACTTTTCCTACTTAATGTGCTTCTAACGCACAACAGGATGTGCATTTTTGATCACTCTTTTCAAATGATCATTGGCTGCAGCTGAAATCTATAAACATTTACATACCTTGTATACTTGACACTGAATGCAACATTACCAGTGAAAAATTAAGAATATCTATATGTATTCAAGGGGCTGTCAGTTCTGAGTTTCCATATGTGACATTAATTTCTACAGGCAGCAACCATCAGAGAATCAAGAAGCAGTTCACCTGGCAAACTTCAGCCCTCATTAGGATTAAAAAGATATTTTGTCATTTACTTATGAGACAAACTATAGCCAAGAATTGACTGTATAACTGTATTGCAAAAGTTCCAAAGAACAATTATAATATTAAAGAAGGTAAAAAGAAAAGTGATTTTCCTATTTATGAAATAATTTTTCAGTAAGTGACATTCTACTGATGAGCCTCCATAAATCCAGTGATCTCCTGAAAGGGAGAATTCTATCATGTAATAAAACCACATTCACATTTATATAGAAAACAGATGTTTACAACTTTGGGCTTTACAGTTAGTTTATATATGTAGCAGTTAATTCACTTAATTATAAATTGCTAAATATTTATATACTCACATTTGTATAAAATATCTACTTCTCTTAAAATATCTTGCATGTTTAATTTTTAAGAAACAAGGAGAATATTCAAGGAGATTTTTATTTGCCTGTTAAATATGGCAATATTGTTCAAATGATGTTAAAATTAAAGTAATAAATGTAGATTCTAAGAAAATAAATTGAGAAATAAAAATGACTATTAAATTATACTTTATGAGAGCATTTGTATATTTTGGCATAGTAAAATGGCATATGTGGGTATTAGAGCAGGTGTTTGTTTTTAAGGAAATCATGAAAGAAAATAGCTGCAGTTTTTCAAAGTATTTCTGACTTTCTGTAAAATAGCTATTTTTCATAAAGTTATTCATACTGTATGCAGTCTTAAACACCTGAAAGGACCAACTTGACAATGCATTTTGGAAGAATGAAGAATGTTGGTGTCCCCAAAGATTCAGGAAACTATGAAGCAGTGTCCCAGAGAAAAGTAATAATGTAACAGAAGAGTGAAAAAATATAATTAAATTATACTATGTGCATGTGGTTACAAATACACATTACAATTAGTGTCATATAGTAGGAAATGGAGACTTCTCTATTTTCGACCAACTAAGTATGTACCAGTCAGCTTTAAGCATCATTTGACATATCAAGATTTATATTAGGAAAACATACATGTCCTCACCACCTACTGATGAACAAATGAATGAGTCCAACAATTCTATGATTGATCATACAAGAAGTAACCTAGTATCATTTGTTTTCACTAATGGAAACCATTACAATAAAACATCTATACACTGAAAAAGATAAGGGAAGGCCCATGAGTAATAAATGAGCAGTTTGGATACATAGAGAACAAATCATGACAAAGTTGATTGCTTTTTCTAATAGAATTATAAAATTAATGGGTAAAGTGAACACAGTACAAGTAATATATTTGGGTTTTCAAAAAGTATTTAATTCAGTGTTTCATAAGCTCTGACTTGTAGTATTAATTCAAATTGGCTTGAAGATGATTATTCTCAGATGGTCTGAAAATCATTTAAAGAGCTGTAAACAAGGGGTAATGATAAATGGCCCCAGACAGATATATGGGGAGGACTGAGCTGCCACTAACGTTGATTTAGGTCTTGAGTTTTCATTACTTTAGGTTTTGAGTATCTTCATTACTGACATGCAAAGTGGAATAAACAGCATACAAATGAAATTTGAAAACGACACTAAATTGGAAGGCATCATAAACACAGAAACAGTAAAATAGTCAAGAAGATACAAGCTGGAACGTAAAAGAGACTACACAATAGACTGCCCATACTAAATGATATTTTGGATTTATTACAAGCATACAAAGCCAGACAAACTGGCAGTACAGACTGACAAAATAAATTATCACAATCCCATAAGTAATGTATTGTAGAAACTCCTTTAAGGAAGCACATACAGATTTTCAGTCTCAAGTATTGACAGATCTCTACTTAGAAAGGAGTCAAGAGATTAGTTTAACCCAAATTCTGATTTTCAAAATGGTACTCCAAATAGGGCAACATGTATCTTTATAGAGTGACTTTATATATTGAATTCTCTATTTTTCTCTATATGGATCAGTCACAGGAAAAGAAAATCGCAATAACCTGACTATCCTTTGACCCTTAGCATACTTATAGATCTTCATTTCCCTCTTGAGTGCAGTTGGAGTGTATATAGGGAATATCTCCTACACAAAAGATAATCATGAAGGTAAATCTTCTGTAAATGACTTTTGGATTATCCATGGCACGGTGCTCCCTCTTCATCCATGCAAATAATTGAGAGTCGATTGTACACACATATAAGAAAAGATAAACAGGAAGACAAATGGCTTCCATGAGAAGATTATTACCTTACTTCGCTTTATCCCCTTCTATCAGACAACTCAACAAATTAGAGGGAACTCAGAGCACTGAAACAAAAATTATAAGGGCAATAAAGTTTTCTACTTATACAAATGAATTAAATGAGCTAACCCACAGAGTACATCTGAGAGCCACAAGTAAGCTATAATGGGTAACGCCTAGCTATAGGCTGAAAATCTGCAAGAGGAAAATAAATATTTTCATAACATAGGGCAATTTCCCTTTTATTAAGGTTCTCAAATAAAAAAATTTATGATCTAGAGAAAACACTATTGCCTATATTATTGTGAACAAATTTGATTTAGACTTTTACTGCAGAAATATTTCTGCATACATGAAGAATCAATTCATGATTGTCCATGAGCAAGTATATTAAAAGTTAGATGCTAGTGAAAATCACTGTGATTCTGAAATTAAATATATAATACTGAGGTTTAAACCTTGGCTCTCCCAGTTACAAAATATATATGGGTGTGGTCAAATATCCTCATTTGAAAAATGGAGATAATAAATCTAACAATTCATAAATGTGTTAAATGAGAAAACAGGCATGAACAGAATGTAAAAATATTAAATAATGAAGTCACATTTGGTTTTGAAATCATTCAAAAATGTTTATATATTCCATATCACAAGTATAAACTTTTTTTATATATTATCCTCTCTAATTGGGAAGAAAGATATGGTAGAAAGAGCACAATATGAAGTCTTAAGTGTGAGTACTGCCTCCCCATTTATAAACGATATTATTTGGGTAATTATTTAAAATTGGAGTCTCATGTTCCTCATTTTTAAAACTGTAGAAGTGCTGTGCAAGTCATAGGTTAAAGGGCATAGGGATGAACATGTAGGGTATACAGAATAAACGTTTATCTTCCTTGACCACATCTTTATCCTTTTGTACCTATAATATCTAACTTTTCTACTTGTTTGATTTGTTTTATTTAGTAAAATGTACCTCTTGGTGTATATATGAAACCATTTTTCTCAACATCCAAACTAAATTTCAGGTAAGGAGTACATCCTGCCTATGTTATCTTTTATACCTTTTAGAAGTGTAAAAAAATTATTAAATAAGATAATACATTTGCAATTACATAAGGTCAGGATATTACATTAATGAGAGGTTGTATATTCTTAGCTTAAGTATTCCGACATGTGCATTGTCTTTGTTTCATGAAATCACAGAGATAAAAGGCTTTATTTATACAGCTCGTTCTATTCAGCACTGAATATAAATGGGTGATAAAATAAAAGCTTTTTGATAATAGATGACAATCAGACATTTACTCAACCTCCTTCTGCTCACTCCTGACCCTTTCATGTTGGCAGTAGTATCTAGAGTCTGACATCTGACTGAAGAGCAGAGAAATAGACAACTGGGCTTAGGTCATCTTTTTACATGTTTATTTTTGACAGCTGTAGGTCATCTCCAGGGGAAAAACTATAAAGAATATAAATATATTAAAATAAAGTGGGAACTTTAAGAGATGAGTCCCTTTTCTCAGGAAATTTATTTTATTAATGTCCTTTAAAAATACTATATGCCTTCACCATTTCTTCAGCAAGTTCTTTCTTCATAATAGGAGGCTGCATCTCTCTCCCTTCCCCTAAAACCCAATCTTTTCTTCACTATTCTGTTTTTAACTAGAAAACATTTCAATTCTCTGGAGAGAACGTTTCCAATAAATACTGGTAGGTAGTCATAGAGTGGATTCTGTCTCAGAGCAGTGGTTTTCAACCACAGGAGTATGCAAGCCATATTATTGAAAGCACTGAATGAATACTAAGGAAGGAAGTCTGTTCTGGGTGACAGTGGATCAATTCCAAAGAGTTTTCCACCCACTAGGAATTTCAGAAGGAAAAAGAGGGACTTCCTCTGTATTTCTTGAACATTTTTGAATTGAAAACAATTATTCAGCAACAAATCACTGTGGATGGTGACTGCAGACGAGAACTTAAAAGACACTTGCTCCTTGGAATGAAAGCTGTGACAAACCTAGACAGAGTATTAAAAAGCAAAGGCATCACTTTGCCAATAAAAGTCCATATAGTCAAAGCTATGGTTTTTCCAGTCGTCCTGTATGGATGTGAGAGCTGGACCATAAAGAAGGCTGAGCACTGAAGAATTGATACCTTCGAACTGTGGTGTTGGAGAAGACTCTTGAGAGTCCCCTGGACTCCAAGGAGATCAAATCAGGCCAACCCAAAGAAAATCATTTCTGAATATTCATTGGAAGGACCAATGCTGAAGCTGAATCTCTAATATTTTGACCATCTGATGCAAAGAGCTGACTCATTGGAAAAGACCCTGATGTTGGGAAAGATTGAAGGCAGGAGGAGAGGAGGGTGGCAGAACATCACTGACTTAATGGATATAAATCTGAGCAAACTCCAGGAGAGAGTGAAGGACAGGGAAGCCTGAAGTGTTGCAGTTCATGAGGTGGCAAAGAATCAAACACAACTTAGCTCCTGAACAACAATACTGTGTTCTAGATATTATATCAAATTCAAAGATAACCAAAGCACAATTCCCACCCTTCAGAATATCCTGATCTAGTGAGAGAGACGGAGAAGAAAATGGCAACCCACTCCAGTGTTCTTGCCTGGAGAATCCCAGGGACGGGGGAGCCTGGTGGGCTGACGTCTATGGGGCTGCACAGAGTCGGACACAATTGAAGTGACTTAGCTTAGCTTAGCTTAGTGAGAGAGAAAAATATAAAAAAAAAAATATAGAAGCGATTGCAACATGATGTGATCAGTGTAGTGAGGCAGATAGGCCTGTGGGGTTACAGCAGCATAAGGAGGCGGCACTTAACCCAATGGAGACACATGGAGGGCTCTTATTTCATAAAGCAAGGCCATATGTTTGTGTGTAAGAATCTTTAACATCTTTTAGTTTGTACCTTGACACTTCAGTGGTTACTAAGATAGTTCAAAAAGGCTAAACCGAATGATGCCATTGCTCTTTAAACAATACAAAGGTATTCATTTCCTAGTAATAAAATCATACATATTTTATTGCACAAAATCTGGCAAATAAAGAAAAAAATAAATGAAAAAGAAAAAATGTGTAGCCACTATTAATAATTTGTTCTTTTTTTGTTCCACTCTTGTTCCTTTCTCTCTCTGCAAATAGATAAGTAGATAATTGTAATAAATGTATATTGATATATGTACTGGCTTCCCAGGTGGCACTAGTGGTAATGAATTGGCCTGGCAATGCAGGAGACATAAGAGACCAGAGTTCGATTCTTGGGTAGGGAAGATCCCCTGGAGGAGGGCATGGCAACCCACTCAAGTATTCATGCCTGGAGAATACCATGGACAGAGGAGCCTGGCAGGCTATGGTCCATAGGGTTGTAAAGAGTTGGACAAATATATGTACAATCTATGATATATGTATATCCATGGGCATATTTTATAACTATAGCAATAAAAATGATTTTAAATTTAAAAAAATCATTATCTAATACTTACTGAGCACTTATTATGTGGAAAATGACAGTTGTACCTTCCTTATAAACTTGTGATAACCAAAAGAGCTTATACATGTAAAATACTTATAATAATGTCTGAGTTATAATATGATACCAATTGATATGTCTTTAGCATTCTTGTATTGCCTTCAAACAGGTAGGAAAATAAAGAGGTACATGTGTCCTCAGTCGTGTCTGACTCTTTGTGACCCCAATGGACTATGGCCCTCCAGGGTCCTCTGTCCATAGAATTTTCCAGCAAGAATATTGGAATGGGTTGTCATTTCCTACTTCAGGGCATCTTCCTGACCCAGGGATCAAACCCATGTCTCCTGCAGCTCCTGAATTGGAAGGTGGATTCCTTACCATTGCACCACCTGGGATGCCCCAGAGAAAGAGGGGATGATGCTCAAAAATTAAGCAATCAGTTGCCCTTCTCTTCCAAAGTTAAAAATGTTGCAAAGAGATGTCATAACACACACAGATCAAACCCAAGGCAAAGTATTGATACATGGATAGAATAATAACTTTTCCACAGATATAACTCCTGGACTCCAAGAGTCAAACAAACTATTCAACATTCTAGATAAGGCTACTGGAAAGCTTTCAACAGTCTCAAATATAAACTACCAGAGACATTACCCCTAAATCTTGATATTTGCCTCAACTAATACATCAGTTTATATACTCCAGGGGTGGTGTGTCTCACCAGGAAATGTCCATCAATGATATTGAGCAATGGTACCTTAAAAAGCTCATCTGGTAATTGCTACGACCATGGTCTTCTGCACAGAAAACATATCTACAAGCAAGAACATTGATTGTTTATAGTTTTAATGTATACACAAACACCTCCTCTAAAAGTAATCACTGAAATATACTTCATGAAATAATGTCAGCAATACTTTTTCCTATATTGCTTAGAGACTAAAGAATATTCCTACAAAGAAAGCAAGTAAACTCAGAAAAACAAATACATTTACCACCATGGGTAAACTGTATATGTAAATTTATGCAAGCTAACAAATGCAATTTATAATCACATTTCTAAAGCCATCAATTTCTAAACTACATTTTATAGCTGTAATTTTGTCATCAGTCTTGTTTCCATACCACACTATCATGGTTCCTGGCACGTAGTAAGTGCTTAACAAATGTTTGGTGAATTAATAAAATCTATTAACAATCCTCACCCTGCCGGGTTTCTCTGTGATGCTTCCAGCAGCTCAGCACTCTACAAAGTCCAAACAGCTTAAAAGGTGAAAATTTGCACTCTACTGAAAACAGTTCTAAACAGGAGGCCAGGAGGCAAGTTTCCTAGTCTTAGATCTGTCTAGACACTTGCATTAACTTTCCTCATCTATAAAACACACTAGGTGCATTCAATATTTCTAAGAGCTAAATTCTAGTAAGAGTCTACATTTTTTAAGGAAGATGCGATAGATACATTTTTAAAGCAGAAAAGAGTTAGAATTCTAGCTGTACCATTTGCTGTTGACGTTGGGCAATTTATTTAACCCCTCTAAAATTCAGTTTCTTCTTCTGTTAAGTAGGAAAAGTAAACAACACTTGCTTCACAGAACTGCTACGAAGGTCAGATGAAATAATGTATGTAAAGTGTTGGGTACAATGCTTGGCACTAAGAGCTTAAAAATTATTTGGGATTATTTATTTGGGATTATTACTTGGGATTCCTGTTCTTAATAATACTCTTTATATTTGTTTTTATTTTGCTACATATCTGCTCTCTCTTCTCTGAGCCAGGAACAAGTGAATATTTCTTCATCCAGTTAGAATCAACTGGGAAAGGCCATCAAGGAGAGTAAATTTTGCAGCTTTAATGTATAAAGGACAAACAAAGTAACAACATCAAAGGGTCACTGAACTGGATAGTTTTTGAACACTTTAATAAACAGATTCTTTCTATTATAGGTATCATCATATTTTACAGTAGGACACAAATTAAATTCTAAATCACATTAAAGGACTGGGGTGATTACTTTTATCGAAGAAAGGCAGGGATTTTAAAGAATAAATAGTAATATCAAACAAACAATTATGGAAGGAGCATTGGATTCTGCAAAGGATATATTATATCCATCCATATTCTGTCCCAGGCACTATCACAAGAATACTGACTTCTTCTTGTTGTTGTTTAGTCACTAAATCATGTCTGATACTTTTGCGACGCCATGGACTGTAACCCTCCAGGTTCCTTTGTCTATGGGATTTCCCAGGCAAGAATACTGGAGTGGGCTGCCATTCCCTTCTCCAAGAGATCTTCCTGATCCAGGGATCAAACTTGTGTCTCTAGCATTGCAGGTGAATTCTTTATCACTAAGCCGCCAGGGAAGCCAAAAACCACACAAAATCACCACATGAAGGAACTGGGACTTGGATATGCAGCAAACTTGCAAATGTCACAGAACAGGTGAATGGCAAAAATGAGATGCAAACTCTGGCTGGCAATTTCCTGAGGGATGGCTAACAGTCTCAGGGTACAATTACCTGCTCCTCTCTGGCTAGTACCGTTCCACATCAGGAAACACAACTGCCAGCAAGGAAGCAACACACGTGGTGGATATGATCAGGAAGTTTGACTTCTAAAGTATGAAAGACACACCGTTTAAAGGAATCACCTAAATACTTAGCAGAAATATCTTTAAATATCTGAATTACTAGCAGATTGATTACAAAATTTCTCATCAAGATCTTTTTTTCATTTTTAAATGCAGGATGATTGCTTAACAATATTGTGTAGGTTTCTGCTGTACAATAATGCAAATCAGTCATAATTATATATGCTGTTGTTGCTCTTCAACTGCTCAGTCATGTCTGACTCTTTGCGACCCCATGGACTGCAGCACGCAGGCTTTCCTGTCCTTCACTATATCCTGGAGTTTGCTTAGACTCGTGTTTTTTGAGTCAATGATGTCATCCAACCATCTCATCTTGTGTGTGTGTGTATATATATATCCCTTCTTTCTTGATATAATCCTTTATTTTTTTATTGTAGTGGTTTTTGTCATACACTGACATGAATCGGGGGGATTGGGATGGGGAATACATATAATCCTTTATTTTTAAGCAAGCATATTTGTTTGAAAATATACTGACTTTTCATTTCTCATAGTCATAGAACAGCTTCTAGAAAAGAACTGAGATTGTTGTAGAGCTCCTATCTTTCTTATGGAATCACCTTTCAGGGAAACACATCTATTTAAGAATATTTAAACATGATTTTTAAAAACAAAAAGTTCTTGAAATTGCTAAGAGTAATTTTGAAATATTTTCCCACTGAGTTTAGTGAATTTGTACTACATACTTCAAATATCATTCAAATATGTCTATTTTGTGTGAAATTTTCCATATAAGAACAAAGACTAAAATGAAAGTTCCAATTTAAATTTATTACTGCAAGAATAACAGGTATGTCTTTGCTATTATGTTCAACACAGTACAGAAACAAAATATTCAATTTCTACAAAGTACAAGCTTCACTGAAGTATATATTTTGAATAAAGTAATGCCAGGAAGGCAGTCATTGCTAGTGCATATCAATTAAGAACTAATGATGAGAAATTAGTTTGGTGATTGCAGACCCAAGAAAAATGTCTATGTCCTAGAAAATATGGTGTGCCAAAGAAAAAAAAAGACTTAGAATTTTTGGAATTCTAAGTCTGAAAATAATGCAATTAACAACGCAAATGTAAAATTATTTGGCTGTTAGAACTTTGTATATTATCTTTTAAGAAGATGGTATTTTGTGGGCTCTCTAACGGATTTGGGGTGATATAGATTTGCAGTCTGGTATCCAAATAACATTTTAGTGCAGCTGAGTAATACCTTCTAAGAAATTTCTGAATGAGCAAACAGTTCTACACTTCAATACTAGATTCCTTAGCTGTCATCCTCACCAGAATGTGGATTTGGTTTTAAAAGATTTTCTCTATTGTAGCAATCTTGAGTTATACAGTACGTTGATTTCAAATGAGGCTTTCATTTTCCTAAGATTAAGTGCATCCTTTCTCTAGATAAAACAAATAACTCCAGTCTCAATGACTTTAACAACCAATCTAATAAAAAAAATTTATCATATCAGAAGGTCAAGATAATAGAATTTTTCTTTATTTCCTGATGGAGTTGGTTGGAAAGGGGTAAAAGGGAGGGTGGATGGAAGGACTTATTTTCTGCATGTTATTTCATAAACAAAAATATTTCTGGTCCTTACATTTCAAAGTTCAAATAATCTGTTTTGGAAAGTCTTGTCCAATTTCTCCATGTTGCATATATTTTTCTCTTTCCTGTTTTTAAGCTTTTATTGCAGTTGTTAGTATATAGACTAGAAGATAATCTTGGAGGTCATCTAATAATGTAAGACCCTTATTTTACATATGAGAAAAGTGAAATGATAGTTTTTTAAACTTGATTAAATTTCTCAAGGCTTTCTCAAGACTATTTATATTGTATATATACATTTATTAAGTTGTTCATTTGACCCAAAGCTCTAGATATGTAAGACAGAAAATAATAAATACAGTGTCAACCAATTAGTACAGGAGAATTTCGTAGACCATGCTACAAATGTGTTTCTCTTGTTTCACACATGTTTGAACAGCTTTCTTTCATAATTATAATTTCATGCATCGGAGTCACCACCATTTCTCCCAACTATTGCAACTGTCTCTGTGCTCCCATCCTGTGCCTCTTTGGTCCACTCATAGTAGTCAGAATTATCTTTTTTCATCAAAACTCCAAGTATTTTTCTTTGCTGCTATAATATCCTAAGGTTTCTGTCATTTGTGTTATAAATTCCACACACAAATCAGTTTTGTCCTTGTTCACCTCTATAGCTCTACGCCAAGCTTCACCTGGTTTAAGGCTTTCATAAGAGCTGTTATGTTAACATCCCTCTGGGTGAAATTTCTTCTGATCTTCAAAAAGCTGGCTTCTTCTAATCATTTAGATTGCATCTTAAATGTCACCTTCTCCCAGAGTCCTTTCCTGACCCCACAATATAATTTGCTAGACACATAAAATCCCTATCCCTTACATTTTAATTCTTTGCATAGAAATTCTGGCTATAAGCTTTTTCCTGTTTACATATCGATATCTGTTTCTGTATTTTCTGATTTCCTTCCCCATATTCTAGAATTTGAGCTTCCTTTGAACAGAGATTTGGCCATCTATGGTCATTGTTGTAACTCACTATCTAACAGCATACCTCATACCTTGTATAAAGTGAGTGTGTATGTGCGCGTGGGTGTTCAGTCGCTCAGTCGTGTCTGACTCTTTATGATCCCATGCATGCAGCCCACCAGGCTCTCCTGTCCATGGACTTTTCCAGGCAAGAATACTGGAGTGGGTTGCCATTTCCTCCTCCAGGGGATCTTACCAATCCAGGGATTGAAACCATGTCTCTTGTGTCTCCTGCATTGGCAGACAGATACTTTATGCTGAGCCACCTGGGAAGAACTTAACAAAGATCTGGTGCTTAGACAAATGAATAAATCATATTTATTTTTTATATGTTGTATATATCTGGGTTTAAAATATAAAGAAAATAGTTATTATTATAACTTATTATGTTATGTAACAAGATGCCAACAGGATTTGTGATACCAAGTTAACTGATTTTTATGGAAAGCATAAAATAATAATAATAATACTGGTCACCATTTGCTACTACCAGTCCACATGAGTATTAATTTTGCCAATTGTTGGAAAAGAAAAATGAATAGACAAATAAATTAGAAACTAATAGAAGAATATACAAATGATTTGTCAATTATATCTTAATAAAGGTGAAATAATTTGGCTCAATAAATACTCAGTAAAGCAAACTTTGGCTACCTGATGATAAGAGACAATTCACTGGAAAAGACCCTGATGCTGGAAAAGATTGAGGGCAAAAGAAGAAGGGGGCAGCGGAGGATGGGATGATTAGGGAGCATCACCAACTCAATGGACTTGAGTCTGAGCAAACTCCAGGAGATGGTGAAGGACAGGGAAGCCTGGTGTGCTGCAGTCCATGGAGTCACAAAGAGTCAGACACAACTTAGCAACTGAACAAGGGGATACACAAATGCCAACCTGATTTCACATTTTATATATTAAAGCAGCCCTACTTTTCTGAGTGGCCTCATAAAATGTAAATGAAGTTGAACTATACTAATGAAATAGATGTCTGGGGATTTCATTTTACACTTTAGGGAAGAAAAGTTCCAACAAATGTTCAAACAACTTTTACACTGGTGGTAAAATTCTAGTCTTCCCAGATGAACTGAACATTTTAAAGTATAGGGAATATCGTCTTTAGCTTTTTGTTAGTTTGTTTCACCCACATTATGTAAGAGATGAATCTTGTGTAGTTCGTGTCTACTGAGTATTTTAACTGTTTTGAAATCTGTTTCCTTGAGAAGAACAAGTTACTTGGAGCAACCCAGTAGGAGCTCTGTGTTTGAAACTTCTATAAAGCTTTAACTATCCCCACAAAAGTGTGATCTCTGAGTTTCTGCCTTTCCTGGTCAGATGTGTTAGCTCTGTTTGTACCTGTCTATATCTTGGAAAGCTACATCAGGTGAATGACATCATTAGAACACATGGCTGGTCAAAACATGCTCAATCCAGAAGTGGTGGCACCTTAATTTACTCTCCTGAAAATAAACCATGAAATCTTCTCTAAGAGTATTAAAGACACTACCCTTCAAGAAACTTACATAAAATGTGATGTAATTTAAAACGAGAATCCTAAAATATTAAACCTATTATTTGAAATTGCTATTACATCAGTTATTTACTTACACTATATTTCTGGAATACTCTTTCACTTGCAACAATTTTAATAATATATTTGATCCTAACTCCTAAGTTACAAACTTCCACTGCTCTAATGTTTCCTGGGTTTCCAATGTCAAAATGTCAAACAGCCTCTGTAGTTAACCTGGATCTTTCTTGGCAGTGAGTTCAGTTAGGCTAGTATATAGAAGTACCCAATCTTGGAAGCTGGTCCCATTCCCTTGGACTCCTGAAGGACTAAGGAGTTAACCTGAGTGCTCATCTAGACACGTTTAGTCCAGTTTCCAAACTTGGATGTACATTGTAATCATATTTGGAGCTTAGCCAAAAAATAAAATATTGATACACAGGCCATTCTGCCCCAGAGATTCTGATTTAAATCTTTTGGTATCTGTCTACCACACATTTTGGTATCTGTGAAGTCGAGTGGGCCTTAGAAAGCATCACCACAAAAAAAACTAGTGGAGGTGATGGAATTCCAGTTGAGCTATTTCAAATCCTGAAAGATGATGCTGTGAAAGGGCTGCACTCAACATGCCAGCAAATTTGGAAAACTCAGCAGTGGCCACAGGACTGGAAAAGGTCAGTTTTCATTCCAATCCCAAAGAAAGGCAATGACAAAGAATGCTCGAACTACCGCACAATTGCACTCATCTCACACGCTAGTAAAGTAATGCTCACAATTCTCCAAGCCAGGCTTCAGCAATACGTGAACTGTGAACTTCCAGATGTTCAAGCTGGTTTTAGAAAAGGCAGAGGAACAGAGATCAAATTGTCAACATTCATTGGATCATCGAAAAAGCAAGAGAGTTCCAGAAAAACATTTCTGCTTTATTGACTATGCTAAAGCTGAATTGAACTACCCCACGTGTTTTGCAGAGATGTTCCCATGAAGGCACAATGCTTATGCCAGTATCTCAAATGACTGGTAATAAAACAACGGTTTATTAAAGGTAACACTGCCTCTTGAGATTTTGTTTGTTTCCTCTGTCCCTTTTCTCCACAGTATTTGATGATTCTCTCCAGCTGTTAATATAAACTAATATGATTGCATATGCAATGCTTCTTTTCTCTGACCACACCCCCCATCAATTATATTCTATCTGATATAGTCTTGGTCACACCTACCCTTTTTGATAAGACTATTTAAGCCTACTTTAAAAGCAGTTACTCAGCTGCCGTGCAGATGTCAGACTTTCTGGCACCAAAGGTGTGGCAGACCTGTTGTGCCCAGGACACTGGGGCAGAGAGGAACTGAGCACTATGCTAAGTGCTCAGAACAGTGGGCACCAAGGATGGTTTGTAGCTGGACGTCACCCAGAAAAAAGAAAAGCTGCCCCTCAGTCCCCAGTGTGAGTTCATAACTAACACTTTCCCCAAAACTGACAAAGACATTTGTGTCCAAAATATTGAGTGTCTAAAAGAAGGACAAACAAAATACAAAGTATAATTGCATTTCTTTTTAGGGTGAGAGAGAGGAAGGAGGAAGCATAAAAGCTGGAAAAGAGTAACAATATAGAGAGAGAGATTAAGGTTGATTGATATGACAGGTACAAATCTCTTCCCCACACTCACATATGGAAGGCATATAATTTCATTTTTTTTTTTTTTTGCAACAAACTGAAGCTATCTTAAACTAAAGTTAAGTTTCATTTTAAGCCCTTATTCTACAAGAAAGAACACTAAAATCTCAGATGATTAGGCCATTACTCACATCTCCACTTCACTGATTTTTCCTTAGAGATTCATATAATGGAACTTGAAGGAATTATCAGGAATTGATATGGAGTGAATTTACTTCAGTTTGTAATAACTGTCCTTCCATCACCACCACTAAATGCTTCTACACATTTTTATACACTCCTTAGTAGGATGAGATACTCTTCCAGGTTGAGAACCATTAGGTTGGCTGAAAGGTAAAATGGGCAGGGAGTTTAGAAAACTATTGCACCTAAAATTGTTTAAAATTGCAAAATACTATCATGTCTATTTGTATATGCATAGAAAAATGAAAAATAAGTTAGCATGGGCTGATTTTATATTGGGAGATTATATGATTTTTAAATGATTTTTATCTTTTTGTTCATTTTTTAAAATAAACTTGATTTATTTTATAATAAGAAAAAAATTAAAGCATCTTTTAAGAGTCAATGAAGTGAAGTAAAACTTACTAACTGATTAACTCAGCACTCAAGACAGTTGTCTCACTCTTTTTAATAAAACACTTTGGCAAGCAAAGGCTCATTCTTCCCAGTGAACTATATGAAGGTCTCACCTGTGATGTTCTGTTCAGTTTCCTTTCATTTAAGGAACCTCTGTAGCCTTGGAAAAATGATTACAAGTCTAGATTACAAGCAGAGAGCTATTAGTGATATCTAGGGGAAACAAATTGCTTTTCCAAAACATGTCTGATTATGATCATTGTATGTACATAATATTTACACATTTTGTGAAAAACATGTTAAATTTAAATGTTAAACACTGTTCAAGAATTCTACATCGTTATTTGAGTTGTAGAACAGGGACAGAGAGACATTTCACAAAAAATTGAAGCATTATTTATGTTAGCTATTGCATTGATAAATTTAATACTGCTCTTGCTCAGTACTCAGAAGTTAAAATTTAAAGACTTAAAAAGGTAAAACTTTGTCCCTTGAAGATTGGAATTACATCAGTGTTTATAACTTTGCTGTGTTAACAATAAAGTTCATATTAGCAACAGCAGGTGAGGCAAGGGATTGAAGAGGTAAGAGTCTTTCCAATTTTTCTCACCTATGTGCCTCTTAATAGATCAGGAAGTAATGATTCATGAGGCCATGAGGCTAAAAGAAACTGTATTGTTTACAGGAAGATAATTTTAAAATACATTTAAATATATAGAGATTTAACTAATACCAATCCGATTTGCTTACTATTGTATCCCTCCATCAGTAACACTATAAGTTACACATGTTGAATGAATAATTGACTAGGCTATATATGTTGAATGAAGCTTTCTTTTTAGTGGATATGATTTTTAGGATATTAGTGTACAATAAAATTAGTCATCTGAGAAACAAAGGTAAATTCTATGAAGAGAATTCTAGCTTAATTAACATGCTTGTTCAGTTCAGTTTTAAGAAATATGGAGTTAAGTAGTCTTTCTCTTAACTTCTTCCATATGAAAAATCCCTCCATACTTCATTTCATTCCAGAAAGGAGGCACCATAACTTTAGAACAGATACTCTCAAAAGAGGGTGCAACCCAATGGAAAACTATGTTCAAGAAAGGTCTCAAGTGATAATAAAATAAAGACCTAACATTTTGGCTTTCACTTACTAAGTACTTGAGAAACCTGTATGCAGGTCAGGAAGCAACAGTTAGAACTGGACATGGAACAACAGACTGGTTCCAAATAGGAAAAGGAGTACGTCAAGGCTGTATATTGTCACCCTGCTTATTTAACTTATATGCAGAATACATCATGAGAAACGCTGGGCTGGAGGAAGCACAAGCTGGAGTCAAGATTGCGGGAGAAATATCAATAACCTCAGATATGCAGATGACACCACCTTTATGGCAGAAAGTGAAGAAGATATAAAGAGCCTCTTGATGAAAGTGAAAGAGGAGAGTGAAAAAGTTGGCTTAAAGCTCAACATTCAGAAAACTAAGATCATGTCATCCGGTCCCATCACTTCATGGCAAATAGATGTGGAAATAGTGGCAAATAGATGTGGAAACAGTGGCTGACTTTCCTATTTTTTTGGTGCTCCAAAATCATTGCAGATGGTATTTGCAGCCATAAAATTAAAAGACGCCTACTCCTTGGAAGGAAAGTTATGACCAACCTAGATAGCATATTAAAAAGCAGAGACATTACTTTGCCAACAAAGGTCTCTATAGTCAAGGCTATGGTTTCTCCAGTAGTCATGTATGGATGTGAGAGTTGGACTATGAAGAAAGCTGAGTGCCGAAGAATTGATGCTTTTGAACTGTGGTGTTGGAGAAGACTCTTGAGAGTCCCTTGGACTGCAAGGAGATCCAACCAGTCCATCCTAAAGGAGATCAGTCTTGGGTGTTCATTGTAAGGACTGATGTTGAAGCTGAAACTCCAATACTTTGGCCACCTGATGCAAAGAGCTGACTCATTTGAAAAGACCCTGATGCTGGGAAAGATTGAGGGCAGGAGGAGAAGGGGACGACAGAGGATGAGATGGTTGGATGGCATCACCAACTAAATGGACATGGGTTTGGGTGGACTCCGGGAGTTGGTGATGGACAGGGAGGCCTGGCATGCTGCGGTTCATGGGGTTACAAAGAGTCGGACATGACTGAGAGACTGAACTGAACTGAACTATTAAGTACTTAGCACTACACTAAGTACTTTCATACATAGTAAGTCATTGAAATTTCACAAAACCTTATGAGATGGACATTATTACTAATATTTGATTTTAGATGAGAAAGCTGAGAGAATAAGTGTGCATCATGTGTGTGGGGAAAAGAAACTAGAAACGGAACTCAGAATAGCCTAACCAAATCCATGGGCATCTTGAATCTGTAACCCAGTTGTCTAAGAAAAGTATAATTCCCAAAGTATTTATATTAGACAGGCTAACAACAACAAATTTAAAAGTAAAGATAATGAAGCCATTCTGCCTGAGTTTGAATCTCAGCTCTGCCATTAATAAACTGAAATCTCACTCAAGTCACAGAACCTTTTCAGTCTCTGCTCTGTAAAATGGAGGTGCTAATTCTCAGCAGGTAGTGTTGTGATTATGTGAATTAATATATATAAAGTGCATATAACTATATCATATATTTATCAGTTAGCATACGCTTAGAAAATATGTAAGTATTGGCTCTTATTATCATACCATTTGATTATAATTATGTAAGAAATAAGTGGCTATTAGTGATTACTGGAGAAAAAATAGATATTTTAATTATTTTAATTATCTGATAAATCAGCAAAAAAAGTTGTAAATGCATCTACAGAGAAAGAAATTATGTAAGCTACTGCCCTCTTACTTAATAGTGAGATTAAACTGGTCCAATTACAAATTAATATTTCAAAAAGAAGACACCTTACTCCATAAATAAAACTCTCTATATTAGTGAGGTTATAGTTATATATATCATAAAACTAATATTCAAATTTAAATGGTTATGAATTATGTGTATTTTGCTTTCATTAAGCCAATCATACAATAGGGCTTAAAGGTATATTTGAAATTCTCCAGCAAAATTTCTAAGATGCTGAAAAGCATCTTGTTTCTTTTGTATATAAACATCAAAAATCATGTTATTTGGGAAGAAAGACTAAATTTGCCCTGAAGCACTCCCAACACCTCACTGCATATGTTGCCTTAAATGCTGCATTGTAAGAATTGGTCTTGGGAAAAAAAAAAAATTGTGAGACATTTCCTGAGTTCTAATTTGAGATTTTTTCTTTGTAAGGCACTGAAAGCAACTGGCATTTGGCTTTGTGTTACCCTATGCACCAGAGGCATGCAGTTATCAAAACAACTCTTGTGTGTTATTCCCTTACTTATTAAGTTGATTTTATTAAATTTGTTCCTGGCTGATTTGCTATATGCCAAACTTTCTCTCGGGATTCATTTCTAAAGAATTCATAATGGAGGTGAAAACTTTTGATGGGTATGTTTCAGAAAGTTCTCAGATTCTAATAAAATCCCCAAAGTTTGCATAAAACCCTAGGGAAAATATCCAAGTTATATAAATGTTTTGGAATTAAGTGCTAGAGAGATATAAAAAGCAATAGAATATTAATTGTCTTGTGATACAAATCAAAGAAAAGAGAAAAAGGCTTGTGCCTCAATTATTAATGCAGTTTTAATTTGAATCAATGTGCCAGAATGCAGAGAATTTATAACTAAATTTCTCAAAAGGAAGTAAGCTCGATATACAATGGGCAGCATTTCACAAGAACCCAGCGCTATTTTCTACATGTCCTAATATTTTGACAAAGTCGGAAATATGCAAGGAGAAAGAAAAGAGATGACTCCAACTGCAAATGATGCTGTGATCTGAAAAAATAAAATTTCAAAAGGAAAATAAGGATTGTGTCTCAGAAAGAGAACCTCAGGTTTAGGTATAAATTCAAGAAAAGAGGTTTAAGAGGTAAGTTATCAAATTAGTACAGAAGAGACAAAATCTGAGACACTGGTGATACGAAAAGTCTTTTAAAACTTTAGTGAGCTGATGAGCTTTTACCAAGTTACAAGTTCAAAGTTAAAATAGGAAAGAAAAAAAGAAAATGTCATAGTAACTACAGGACATCCTCAGAGAATTTGGTGAAAATGTTAACTATTTTTCTCTGCTATTTATTAGGAAGATCTGTTGTTCTCATTTCAGTGATGAAAACAAAGCTTAAAGGACTATTTTGTTCTTCAAAGAAAAGCAAAAGTGGTGGATTACGTTAGGTTTCAGATTATTTACAGTTTATTTCAATGAGTAAGCCATTGAAACATACCTAGTACACATTTCATTTGTTCTCTAAAATACAGTGACCTTTTCACTTTAATATTTTATTATTGCTTCATTTCCCGCTCTTAATTTCAGCATTACACAAAATAAATCTCTGGCTTGAATTATCTGCTTAGCCCTTGGAAAACTAGGGCAACTAACAGGCCAAAGAATGATGAGAAAATGTGGAATGAAGATGCTTAGGTAAATTGGAGAGTCAAACAATGGCTATCTGCAGGATTCTATTCAGCTAGAAACTTGAATATTTTGCTATTCAAAACAATCTACCATTTTGCCTACCTCTCTCCAACACTGATCCTATTCCCAACTCTCCATTAATATCATGTCTCATATCTACTTGCTCCTCTATCTATTAAGTTAATGTTTAAGGGGAAAATATAAGCTGATATACAAGAAGTTATTATGGCTGATCTTTGTATCCCATTTAGACACAGCATGCTGAAGTAATTTAGAATGTTTATTTAATACCTACTATTAAGGCATGTGCTAAGCACGGGGAATACAATGATGAAAGACAAACGTTCCCCCAAGAAAATTTAGAGACTGAAGTTGGGATATAAAGACAAGAAGAAAAACCCATAGTCATAATTTAATTACTGTTTTAAGAATACATACAGAATGCTGCACAAGGAAAATAGGAAAACAATGTCACTTCAATTTAACAAGGCATGCACTATCTCTATGAGAAAGTGACCCTTAAATTGAATCACTGAGGTCAGAGCCATCACACTGACTTTTCTGCATGTTAAAAAAGAAAGACTTTGGATATGGACAGTTCATATAGGGAAAGGCAGTGAGGCCAGGTTTCCCCTGTGTTGCTAGTGGTAAAGACCCTGCCTGTCAATGTAGGAGAGAGAAGAGCTGAGGATTGGATGTGTGGGTCAAGAAGATCCCCTGGAGGATCTTGCTTGGAAAATCCCATGGACAGAGGAGTCCCTCAGACTACCATCCTTAGGGTCTTACAGAGTCATACACAATTTAAGCAACTTAGTATGCACACACATGTATTTATCCTCCAGTTTCTTTAAGAAACATCAATGGGAAGCTCCGTGCCTATGCAGGGTTTGGCAATATACTGGAATATAAAAATACGCAATTCAGGCTTAGACTTTGGCAGTTCAGTCTTTGACAGACAGTGATGAAAGGAAACCTCCACATTGATTGATGAGAGTGGATTTTTTACCAGGTAATTGGAAGTAGGGCATTGGTTTTGAGGGTGCTTTGAAAAAATAAAATTTCATTTTCCTTTCCAGACTCTTGGGGATATTGTAAAATGCTGTTTTATAATGTGATGTGCAGAAACATTTAATGAATGTTCAATAAAATAGGTTGGATGTTAGCACTTTTATATGAAAAATTGTTTTTAAATTTAAATAAAGCACAGTCTTAGAAGACTGGTATTCTGTAAGTGGTTCAAGTATGCATTTTTAAACTACCTACAGCCTATGTAACTGCTTGCACATACTTAAACCATTTGGCTATGTATGTGAAGGGGCTACTGCTCAAAGAGATTGTAAGTCATGAAATTTCTCTTGAGATATAAAAATACAGTGTGTATTTAAATAGTGACACGTGTTCTCTAGTTAAAAGAAAATTTGTAAAAAATAAAAAAGGATCTCCCGGGCTTCTTGATAGTTCAGTGGTAAAGAATTCTCCTGTCAATTCAGGAGACACAGGTTGGATCCCTGGTCCAGGAAGATCCCACAAGCCACAGAGCAACTAAGCCGGTGCTCTGCCAGAACTACTGAGCCCACACTCTAGAGCCTGTGCTCCACATCTAGAGAGTAGCCCTTGCTCTTCACAATTAGAGAAAAGCCCAGGCAGCAATGAGGATCCAGCACAGACAAAAAATAAATAAATAAATAAAAATTACTTAAAAAAAAAGTATCCACCAAGACCTCTTCAGCAGTAAAACAGCAACTACCCTCTATGTGCAATAGCTACAATGCAGTGATCACTGTGCCTTTTGGACCACAACAGCCCATACATGCCTTGCTACAGCTTTACTTTGATGGTCTTGGTAACAAGACACAATGACACATCTCTAATCCACATGTAACAGGCACGAATAGGAAATAATCATTTCTCCAGAGGTATACAAACAAACTGGCTTTGTTTTCTTACAAGTGCTACCTTATCTGAGAACTTTAATTTGGCTCTCCTGGTTCATTTCAGAAGCCAACTCTATTTAGCTTTATTTAGGATTTCTTTCCCTGCAAGATGACTGTATGTAATTATAGTCTTTAAATCTTCTCCCCCTTTGATTTATGTGTGTGTGTGTTTTGTCATAAAGTTATCAATTTAGGTGCTAGTGAGGATTAGAAGGGCTGTCTACAGTTATTGAGATATTTGAAGCCTGCTAATTCCATTTTGAAGATAACATGGATCACACAGATAACCACTTCTATCAAATGCAGGCATTCAGGTGAGAAGGTGAATGCTAGATATGCTGTAGTTTTAAAGCAGTTGTTCAGTTGAGAATGGATGATCAATTCCGTATTAACATGAACTGCTGGCAAGGGAATCATATCAATAGTCTTACAGTCATTACTAAGTATTAAGTGTTAGAATACTGTGGTTGGTGTTTTTGTTTTTCTCTCTCTGTTTTTCCTCTTTCTTCTTATTCTTCTTTTTTTTTTTTTTAAGCCCCAGGATAAAAAGAAAGCCTGCAAAATATCAATGGCAGGATGACTGTTTTCAGCTAATGGTTTGTTACATCAATGGACCTTATCTTGGCCTCAATTATAGATATCAGCATTTACTGCAAAAGCAAATAGCACCTGAAAGTTGAGGGTAAAGTAAGAGTGGATGAGGGGAAAGAACTAAAAAGTTTTTCATCCTTAGTACTGAGCCCAAAATGCTGCTATAACTTTTGAAGCCAAGTTATTCTCCCTTATCACTGTATCTGATATGGGAAAATATTACTGTTGTTGGTTTTATAAATTGGTGGGATGATTCAGTCTTAATTTTGTCATCCTCACTGATGGTTTACATTCTTACGGCTGTGCTCATATGTTTATAGGATTTTTTTTTTAACAGAATTAGAATAAAGCAATTTTACCAACCACAAACACCCATTATGTACAAGGAATGATCCTTAGGTGCAGGATACACAAATATATGTCACAGATCACCATCCTGAACCTCAAGGGAATGGCCAAGGAAATACACATATGCAATAAAGTATGATAAATGGGGGGGGGGGGGGTAGTGGATACTAGGACCAGTGAGAAAGCAAACAGAAAGTGATTCTTCTGCTTGAGTGGGTATGGGGAAGGCTTTACAGAAAAAAAAAAAAAAAATCCTGATCAAACGCAAAGGACCCTTAAAGCATTTAAGCAACTAGGTCCAGAGTCCTTAGAATCATTAAAGCAAAATTCTGAGGGCTGCTACTCTCCTGAGATTTATGTTTCTGTTTATTCTGCTTATTATGAGCTACAGGTAAGAAGATAAGTTTGCATTGCTAATCATCTTATTTCAAAAACTGCTGATAGTTTAGTGTTGTTGTGTATGGGAAGTATGGATTAGTCAAATTTTAATGACTATTTGTTTATCTAGATTTGGGTAGAGCCAAGGGACCAGGCCTTGTTCAGTGAGTCTGTAAAGGAAATCAGCATTTTCCACATATGAAACTTAAATATGGAAAGCTAAGTTATAAGCTTGCACTAATGACATTAATAAGCAGATATGCAATGTACAAAATATTTATTTTAAGTACATTCCACTGTGTGACACATAATGGGCACTCAAAATACAATTACTGAATGAGTCATTTAAGAAGAAATTTACACATGCTATTCTGAAATGTGTTATGCTTTTGGATCAAGATAAAACCATAATTTTGTATTCCAACTGTTTTTAAAATAAAAAAAGACAAAACATTCTTTACTATAAAGTATTATTCTTCTAATTCTTTTGTTTTTGGGTTAATATTTCCAAGTTTCTTGAGGAACAAAATATTTGGCTGTATGAAGTAATCAATGAAATATGTATAGCACAACATATAACTAATCTATAACTAGGGAAACAACATTATAATGATCCCAAAGCTATACAAATTTAAATTAAAAAATAAAAAGTTAAAAATATTCTTATCATCTGGAACTGAAAATAATATATGGGAAATGAAGTTTCTTTAAATCAGAATCTGCTCATAACAGACCCCTTAAACACTGATCACGGCCCATACATCTTTGTACTCGTTTTTCCCTTGAAAATCATTCTTAGATAGGTTTTCATACATATATTTGCAAGAATCACTAAAAGACTGATAAAGTGCTTCCTCTCCTCCTAGAAGCTTACCCAGTGACCTTGTATCCGTCCACAACTTCCATGGTTCCCATCCCCACACCTTTTCTCAGTCACAGATTTCTGTTTTCTCACAGTATTAGTCCACCTGTAATTTTTTCAGGTTATGATAATTTCCTTCTCAAATTAGTTACATACATAGAAATCTGCGCTCTGAACTTAACCTTATTTCTTGCCTTCTTAAAGAAAACAGAGTAGATTCCGAAAATAGGAAAAGATCAAGTTAGATTATCTAGTGCCATGAATTCTTTCTCTAAAAGTGCATCTTTACCATTGGCCATTTTCTTAATTTCTTATTTTTTCTATCTCTGCTTTACTTTCTGATTAAATTCATTTTTAATGATTTTTTAATTTGTTACTTGTACTGATTAATAATCAAATCAATTTGCTTCTAAAATTAAGTCATTTTGGAGTTCATGAAACTGAACTAACATTTAGCCATTTTATCTTTTTTATTTCTGTAACTATAACGTGCTGATAGCTTAAAAACAATATTGATACTCTCTTTGGTCATTTTCATTTACAGGGATCAACTGATCTATAACAAAAAGATTATTTTTCAAAGGAAGAGCTTTTCTTCTTTCTCTTATGTCTTATATGTTCATTCTAAAATATCATGTGCTTAACTGGACAATTAATAAACATTCACTGATGGCAACCCACTCCAGTGTTCTTGCCTGGAAAATCCCAGGGACGGGGGAGCCTTGGTGGGCTGCCGTCTATGGGGTCGCACAGAGTCGGACACGACTGAAGTGACTTAGCAGCAGTGGCAGCAACCACGTGCAGAAGGGCATACCAGTAGGTATTATATGGACAAGATTTAAATGTCATAAATAATAATACAAAAAGCCAATTATAATACATCTCAATTTGAAAGCTCCACTAGTATAATACAACATTTCCTAAGTTGAACTATCTCTGCCATCAATTTCAGCTCAGTGTCAATAAAACTACTTTTTTTTCATCCTTAACATTCACATTCAATAGCAAATACTTTTAATTCTATATCCCAACAATGATTCAAATTTGTTCTCTCCTTTCAAGTGATAATAATTTCCATTATCCAAGCCACTATTGTCTCTTGTTTGCTGCTGCTGCTGCTAAGTCGCTTCAGTCATGTCCGACTCTGTGCGACCCCATAGATGGCAGCCCACCAGGCTCCCCCGTCCCTGGGATTCTCCAGGCAAGAACACTGGAGTGGGTGGCCATTTCCTTCTCCTGTCTCTTGTTTAGACTTCTGCAATTAATCAGTATCTCCATTTTAACTTTTGCTTCTCTACTTCTATACTTCACACAGCAATATTATATCTGTCCCTCTGTTCTACCAGTTCGTCCATCCACCACCCTATCCATCCATCCATCCACCCATTTATTTCAATACGGTATATAGAACTTGCCAGTCTTCCTTTTCTTCCAGAAAATTTAGCCACACTGAAAATTCAGTTCCTTTTAGTTATTTGAAATAGCCTAGCTTTCTTCCTGCCTTCAGGCTTTACACATTCTGTTACCTTTGCCTCAGAAGTTCATTACTCTATTCTTCACTTTTAGATAAGCTGAGAAGGCACTCATATTGAGAAAAATTTCTTCTCCTTCCAGACCCACATTGTCCAATGTATGTAATGTGAGTCAAAACTGCAAACTGCATATGTAATGTAAAATTTTCTCCTACCTACATTTAAATAAGTAAAAAGAAACAGGCACAATTAAATTTTAATAATGTATATACTTTTAATACAATATATCAAAATTGTCTTTTAAATATGCAATTGATACAAAATTATTAATGAGATAGTCTATATTCTTTTTTAATAAGCCTTCAAAATCCTGTGCATATTTTAAAATTCTGTTATATCTGGATTCTGACCAACAGGCTTTTGTCTAATAAAAAGATAAAAACAATTCTAAGTGAATATACAGCAAATTTTAAAGGTATTTCTGAGTTGTATAAGAAAGAGAGTAGTTGTTACATAGAGGAAGGAAGACTACTTTTCCTATGTTACACACTTGATGTTCTTTTTTTTAAACAATGAACCCCTTCTGCTTCTTAAGTTAGAAAGACATTTACCTTTGAAAATATTAATCACATGATTTAAAGGGGAAAATTTCCAAAAGTTAAACACTTATGAACTATTATAGATTCAGTCTCATTTGTGAATAAATTTTATATTTTGAAAGAGTACATGTTGCTTTCTCTGTACAACACAACAAAGATCTGGATAATTATGTAAAGGCAAGCCATGGCTCCTTTTGTAGCACTGAGTGGTTCTCAAGAATTGGAAAGGAATTAGTCATTCAAAAACAGTTAAAAAGTGATTTCCTTTGAACTAGAAATGCAATAAACAGGACTACACCATCCTTTATTACCCACATTCAGATTTGTGGATCTGTCCTAGCCCTATTTCATGCTTCCCAGGTACTCTGTTCATACCTCTATACAGCTAGTATCATATTACATTACCACAATTTGAATGATTTCTGTTTTTTTCCTTGCATTGTGAGCTCTCAAGTTCAAAGAACCTATCCTGTTCATCTTGATATTCCTAGCACCTAACATGAGGTCTAGTACATAACAGGATGTATTGTTTAAGGCCAACCTAATTTGGAGTATGTGTCCACGTGGTATGTTTTCTACTTACTTTGAAAATAAGCAATACAATTTACCAGCACTGCTGTATACATGTTCAAGTAATAAATGATTGTACATCACAACTCACCTGAATTTTCCCATTTCAGTTATAAAAATATAATACATGAATATAGCAAAGAAGAACTAAACAGCCTTTAGATGAAAGTGAAAGACGAGAGTGAAAAAGTTGGCTTACAACTAAACATTCAGAAAACTAAGATCATGGCATCTGGTCCCATCACTTCATGGCAAATAGATAGGGAAACAATGGAAACAGTGAGAGATTTTATTTTGGGGGCTCCATAATCACTGCATATGGTGACTGCAGCCATGAAATTAAGACACTTGTTCCTTAAAAGAAAAGCTATGGCCAACCTAGATGGCATATTAGAAAGCAAAGACATTACTTTGCTGACAAAGGTCCATCTAGTCAAGGCTATGGTTTTTCCAGGAGTCATGTATGGATGTGAGAGTTGGGCTATAAAGAAAGCTGAGCACCAAAGAATTGATTCTTTTCAACTGTGGTGTTGGAGAAAAACTCTTGAGAGTCCCTTGGACTACAAGGAGATCCAACCAGTCAATCCTAAAAGAATATTTAGGAATATTCAGTCCTGAATATTTATTGAAAGGACTGACACTGAAGTTGAAGAACTGACTCTTTTGGAAAGACCCTGATGCTGGGAAAGATTGAAGGCGGGAGGAGAAGGGGAAGGCAGAGGATGACATGGCTGGATGGCATCACCAACTCAATGGACATGAGTTTGAGTAAGCTCTGGGAGTTGGTGATGGACAAGGAATTCTGGTGTGCTGCAGTCCATGGGGTCACAAAGAGTCAGAACGACTGAATGATTGAACTGAACTAATAGAAGCATGTGTAGAGAATAACTATTTAGCACTGTAGATCCATAACGATCTATGTTTGAAATGAGGTTAAAAAGGAACATTTTCTATTTCTTTTAATAAACTGAGAAAATAGTAAATAATCTTGACTTTGTTGATTGATATTGCTTTTGTCTGATGTAAATTTTGATTTACATTTTCATCTGTAAAAGACTATAGAATCATACTAGATGAAACATATTCTCTGCCACAAGCCTTGTCAATTTTAATTCATTAAATATGTTTAAATTGGGGTGAATATATGCTTTATTCCTTGTTATTCTGTGATACTCTTAAGGCTGGGAAACAGAAAGTAAGACACAGTCATAGTCTCATATTTTAATAGTATAAAATATTAAGCTACTAATGTTAATCAAAAGGACAGAATGATTCTTAAGAGTTTGCCTGACCATCAACCCACAGAATTACGTAATCCTGCTTCGCTAAAGGAAAATAGAGATGCTGACACCTACTCGTTTCATCTTTTCTCTCTTCATCAGGTGCTTCTCCAGGAAGAAAAGACCCAAGGTAACTTGATATGCAGGGAATTTGTTCTGTAACCCTTGGAGTCTTCAAAGAAACAGAGTTTGTACATGTCTCCAACACTTGTTGCTGAAGACCAGCAAAGCTGACAATGCCCCCAGGTTCTAACTGTCCACCAAGGTGGACAGCTGAGACCTGTGCAGACCTATCTCCCTTGACACTGGTGGATGCTGTAGTGAATAGCTAGAGAAGAGTTTTCCCACCACTATCCAGATGTCCAGGCAAGAAAGACAACAACAGGGAGTTGCTGATAAGGACCTCAGAAGCTTGCAAACTTTAACTCCAGAGACTCCCTTTTCAAGGAAATCTTATTTAGAAAACTCTAATACAAATAAAGTAGACAAAAAATAGACTGTAGCCCACCTAGGCTCCTCTGTCCATTCTCCAGGCAAGACTACTGGAGTGGGTTGCCATTTCCTTCTTAATTCTCGTACAAACAAAAAGTAGACAAAAAGGCACCATGGAAGATCATGTAGGGGCCTCTGTGGACCAGCCTGCCTCTCTTGTCCACTTCCCGTCCCATGTTTATCCTTCTTTTCCTTTCTCTTTCATTTCCCCCTCCTTCTTCCTTTCCACTCCCTTTTTTCTCCCCACTTCTTCTATCAGTCCTTTCATCTTTTCTCTAATGACAATTATTTTTTAAATGTGCTTATTGAACAGGAGAGTTGGAGACTAGAATTATAAATAAAACTGAGATTTGACTATGATTTTTGGCTATTTTGATTTAGAAGTATCAGAAAAAAATTAAATAAGTCAAGGATATGCTGAGAGTTACCCATCAACAATCCATATTCTTGAATTCTTTACAAAATAGCATAATAAATGAGAATTTGTCAAATAATTTACCTGATTTCTTATTAGAAGTTTATAAACATTTATAATATAATATATAAAGAGAATAGGAATACATGCCATATTCTAAATATAAATTTCATTTAGAGAACAACAGTTTTTAGTTAAAAATATTACTAAATGTAAACAAAATACTCAACATATCAGTATTCTATTTTCTACAATCCAAAAGATAAATGGGTTTATTAAACAATTGACTTGTCTTATATAAGTGCATGCATAGAGCTTAAGAGAATGGTGAATCAACTTGCTTTTTTTTTTAAATCTTAGTGAAAATATCAATTGAAAACATATGAACACTAACCTTTTTTATATTCTATGTCTGTGTATCAAAGATTGATATGCAATTTTCTCAGTAAAGAGTTTGCTTTAGAATTTTTTTTTGCTTTTTAATATTTTAATTTTAATGAAACTTCTGTTTGTCCACTAGAAAGATAATAAGTCAATGAAATATTTCTTGAAAATCTTTTTCTCTAAAAATTATTTCACTTCTTAAAACATCATTAGTTCTTAATCATTTAACAGTTATGGAGTGTTCAACATAGGTCAATTAAGCACATAATACTTTGCTTGTAGTAATTCATTTAAAACTCATTACAATTCCAAAGGTAGGTACTATTAAATTTCATTTTTCAGATGAGTTAAATATTTTTCCCAAGTTCACTAGGTCCATAAATGTGGACTCAAACCATCCTATTGACTGCAGCCCATGAACTTAATCACAACATTATAACACTTATCTAATGCCACACTAAAGCAGTTTGACTTTCTGTATGATATTTAAAAGAGCTTCCCTTGTGGCTCAGCTGGTAAAGAATCTGCCTGCAGTGTGGAAGATCTGGGTTTGATCCCTGGGTTGGGAAGATCCCCTGGAGAAGGAAAAGGCTACTCACTCCAGTATCCTGGCTTGGAGAATTCCATAGACTGTACCTATTGAGTCGCAAAGAGTTGGACACAACTGACTGACTTTCACTTTCACACATGATATTTAAAAAGCAGAAATCAAGTACTTTGCTAGAATATTTTGACTCTAAACTTGGGTAAGGAATTGTATTTTTGAATTTCTGTTAAAAGACAGGGCACTATGATAGATTATCTATACTTTAGCTTTGCATTTGTCTGCCCCTGTGGATGATGACGTTCTTATTGTAAAGAGGAAACCGAGTCTAAAACAGGTTTACAAATTTGTTCAAGGTCAAAAAAGTAGAATTTATCAGACACCAAAATCCTTTGTCTTTTAAAAATATAGCATTTCTCAAAGTAATTTGGGACTAGAGTATTCCATTAGAAAATTCCCTAAGAAATAAGATTTAGAAGACTTCTGATAATGCCACTGGCCCCAAAATATCTCCCTCAATAGAATCTCCTAAAACTTAAAAGTTCATGGGGAAAATCTAATATAAAAAAATCTACTGAGCTTCCACCTGTTGGAGCCTCATTACAGATCAGTTTGTCCAATCATGCTATCTCTTAAGTTTAGAAACCATCTACATCTGTGTTCAATGTTTCCCAAAGGGTGGTAAACAAGATAATTTCAGGTACATAGAGAACACTAAATAACACTGAATCACACTGTGTGAAAGTCCTTCTCTCTGATCACATCAATGAGAAAGTCCCAGCATGGCATCTCTGTATCTTTAACAAATCTCTAACTCCTGGCTATTGTCTTTTCCTACAGGAGAGAAAAAGAAATCTTCAGGCTCTGAGTCTTCGGCAGTCATGGTTTTGTTTTTTTTTTCCTTTGCATTGATGTTTTATTATTTTATATTTTTGCAGAAGATAATGGAGTTTCACTTTCAGTAGTAATATTAACTTGATTTTAAAATATATTTATTTATGTAGAAAAAGGATTCAATAAAAATTCATAAGAAAATAAGAGTACAATTTCAGGTGAGTATGGCAAAAATTATGAAGACATTTTAACATTGACTAAAGCTGTAAAATACTGTCTTAATCTAGTTTTTTCATTTTACAAGAGAGAAATAGGAAACTCTGAGAGTTTAATTTGCACTGGATTTCACCATTAGAGAGTTTAGAGTCTAGGTTTTCTGTTTTCTCATTAACTGTTTGAAATAAACAGTGGCAGAAATGAGTCATGAATACATGTTTTAAGCAGGGAAAAATAAAGGCACAGCAAGAGCAAGAGTGACATGCAACTTTATTTGGAGGGTACCTAAAAGTAATTTAGGGACTCGATCTAGACATTAATCATTGAGCAACACTGTTAGTCAAGAAAGATTCATGAAATGTCAACTAACTCCAGTCAAAATGAAATCTAATAGTACGGTAGTTAATAAGTTTTAACCATCCCAAGACAAACAACCTAACTGTCTTAGGGTTTTAATAAAGACTCTGAGAAGTGAAAAGCATTTAAGACCAAAGGAATAAAGTTTTAAAGAAAGATAAGTAGTGTGCTCAGAGGTCATGATAGTATTCCCTACACCATACTACAATACTCTTCAAATCCCTATTGGATAGAACCTAAGTAAAAATTAAAAAAAGTTATAAAGGGACTTCAGAAGAAGATTTTGGATAAGGCTATGATTCCAAAATCACATCAGCTCACCCAAACACCTTGTGCTAAATCTATCACTGGAAGGTTAGAAATGTTAATATCTGTGGATTGAGAAGTCAAAGTATAACTGAACAGCACAGAGTATCTTCAAGGGAAGCAGCACTGATCTCCAGGTAAATTCAAAAAGAAAAAGACTGTGTTTTTTTCTACCAACACAAAACCCTGTTCCTCCCTTTCTGATCAATCTTGACCGAGTATCCTCCACGAAAAGAGCAGAATTTTATGATGAAGACAGCATTGTACAGTTGAATGAAGGTGAGATTTGGAGACAGATCTGGATTCCTGTCTGAGCTTCACCTTCCCCCCACCAACCACCCCCACCCCCCGCACCGCCGTTTTGCTGTTTAACTTTGACTGACTCCCCTGATGGTTCAGCAGGTAAAGAATCTGCCTACAGTGCAGGAGACACAGAAGACATGGGTTCAATCCCTGGCTCAGGAAGATCCTCTGGAGAAGGGAAATGGCAACCCACTCCAGTATTCTTGCTTGAAAAATCCCATTGACAGAGGAGCCTCGTGGGCTACAGCCCAAAGTGTTGCAAAGAGCTGGACATGACCGAGCAACTAAGCATGTTCTTTGCAAAATGTCAACAATACTGACAACGTCATTGGATTATCATGAATATAAAGTGAGAAACATTTAGGAAAGATAAGAGAATTAAACATTCATTGGTCGCATACAATATGTCAGGCTCTTTAATCTTTTCTTTTTTGCTGCTTTGTGGTACCAATGGCTCAGTGCCTGAAGAATACAAGGTGTTCAATTAAGAGTTCCTGTCTATTTTCCCCATCTAACAAGGCACCCCATTATATTGTTAGAATGTTCTAATTGTTGACAAAATTTTTATTTTAAGCCAAAATCTTTCCCCTTTTAACTTCTGCCTAATTTTGTCTTCTGGAACAACTCAAAACTAAGCCACTCCTTTTTCTATGAGAGTCCTTCAAATATCTGAAAACAATTATCATGTTTTTATTCAGTCCTCTCCTCACCAGGGTCAACACACCCACTTCTTTCAGTTGTTACTTTTGAAATGGGGCTTTCTGGAAACATATTCTCCCAATTGCTTATTTTAGACACAGTCTAAGCCAATCAAATATATCCTTAAATTTATCCTTAAATTTAAATCCTGCCTTTATCTGAACATAGCAGTCCAAATGTAGTCTAAGAAAAGCTGTTGAATCAGTGCTGGGCAGCTTGCTGACCAATTCATTAGACCATCTTTTTAGAAGTATTTATGCTAGCAGGATACATGTTTATTATTTATTTGTTTGTTTTATTTTCTTACATGCATCCTGAGGGAGGGTGCCAATACACATGGCATGATTATACACATGGCATGGTTAAACAATTAAATATCATTAATACTAGATCTATTTTTGTTGGAGAACATTTTGTGACAATTTGGTTCAAAGTTTCCTCTTCAGTTAGCTACAGATATAGTATGAATTCTATAATAAAAAAATATAGAAGGCATTAATGGGGCTTAATTATCTATAAAGCTACAGTTTGTTATGAGTTCTTGTCTTTAGAATGTTCTGAGCTTAAGTTCTGCGAGCTACTGATGCATGACCTGAGCAAGTCAGTTAACCTTTCTGTGACTCAGTGCCCTCATCAGTAAAACAGAAGTGTCCCCTTACTTCACTGGGGCAGTGAGAATCACTCAATTAAAAAGACACGTTGTGCATAAACACAAAGATACAGAGGCAAAAGGTGCCTTATAAATCTTGAACAGAGGTGTCAGCTTTTTTTAAGGTGAAGCTCTCCCACTCAAAAGATTAAAATTCTAAGCAATTTGAAGAGCACAGTGACATCCATTTAACACAAGCTTTGCTTCCCTGATAGCTCAGTTGGTAAAGAATCTACCTGCAATGCAGGAGACCAAGATTCCATTCCTGGGTCAGGAAGATCCTCTGGAAAAGGGAAAGGCTACACACTGCAGTAGCTGACTTATTTGAAAAGACCCTGATGCTGGGAAAGATTGAAGGCAGGAGGAGAAGGGGACAATAGAGGATGAGATGGTTGGATGGCATCACTGACTCAATGGACATGAGTTTGGGTAAACTCCGGGAGTTGGTGATGGACAGGGAGGCCTGGCGTGCTGCGGTCCACAGGGTCGCAAAGAGTCGGACATGACAGAATGACTGAACTTAACTGAACTGAACCCACTCCCATATTCTGGCCTGGAGAATTCTATGGAATAAAGAGTTGAACATGACTGAGTGACTTTCACTTTACTTATTAGTATATTTCTGCACTTCTGACTTCCTCTCAGGTCACCAAAATCTACCTTGTCCCAATATTTTATTTATTGCTTGCCCTTCTTTTCTTCCAAGTTATTAACATGGCCCATCTTTTTGTAAACAACACAACTTTCCTTTCACCATATTCCTCTTTATTTGCAGCAGCCTTTAGTTAACTTGTCCCCTCTGCTTCCTTAGGAAGGACACTGCATTGCTGACCCCATGAGTGCTCACTCTTTCCTTACATCATACTTCATGGGAAGTAATACAACAGATGTTTCAATTGCCTCACTGAAACAGAACAAGAAATGGGAACAAAATGCCTAACTGAGTCACACTCCATTGACATCTGATCATCCTTTAGCTGATAAGAAGGAAAACCAAAATGGGATTTTTCCAGAGCAGAGTTACCTGTGAATTTTGTCACCAGAAATGCTTTTATGAAAATTAGTTCCTGAAATGCAAATGCAGCTCCCCATCTTGATTGTAAATGTATTATAATTAAATTCAGCAAACATAAAGTTAAGCTAAGCTAGATCTCTTAGAAAGACAACTAGGTTATTGTCCCCAAAGACTTAAGCACAGCCAATCATTTGATGAGCTTAACTTCTTATTTGCTGAACCTAACTACAGAGGTTGAAATAAATGCAACAGTCACCTGGTCTTTGCAAATTAAATCCTGATAAATGCTTCACTAACACTTCCATTCCCTGGCTCCTCACCTGGCTGACATTTGACTGAGTTCTGATGGTGTACCTCAGGAGGGGTGCAAAGCACATTTGCATTCGGGAAGAAGGTCTTCCTGAAAAATTGACAAATTCAAGAAATCTGTCACTAGATATCTTGAGCCACAACTGGCTCTCCTTCCTTTATGTCTGTCACATCTAGGACACCATATTTGCCTAAGTACTCATATCTGACATCTTAAGAGTCTTTTTGTCTACTTGACGCACAACCTCTATATTCAGTTAGTTACTAAGCTCTAGTAAATCTATTTTCACAATGATTATTGAATATATCTCATGTTTTCAATTTTCACTGTAATCAATTGAGTCCAGGGTCTCATCAACCTAGTACTCAAAAACTTCAGATATTGAAATAACTCCACACAGCTGCAAGGTTGAGTTCCCCAAGTTATATTGTCAGACTCATAACAGGCTTTGTCTTAAAGGCTCACTACAATTGGGCCCTGATCTACCTTTTATACCTAAACATACTACCACTTCCAGGTTTCTGCTGCATCTCAAGGCTTCCCTCTATGTCACAGATTATTTTTTCTTATTTTTGTTTATTTTAGACATTGTCTTTGTGCAGTGAATAAAAATTGGAGGAGATTTTCCAAGTGGAAGTAGACCTAGAATTCTTTCTCTATTATTTTATAATTATTATTATTTTCTAAGAGCTAACGAGTCTTATTTCCTCTATGAATTTTTAAAAAGACTTTATTTACTGTTTTCTGTTTGGAGTTTAGGCTTACAACAAAAGTGAGAGGGAAAGAGAGATTTCTCATATATCCCATGTACCCACACATGCATAATTTCCTCTGTTACCAATATCACTCACAGAATTTTTTTTTTAAACCAAGGGATGAACCTACATCATTACATCAGAGTCTCTCAAAGTCAATAATTTACTTTAGGATTCATTATTGCTCTTTCATATTTCATGCATTTGGACAAAAGTATAATGACATAATTACTAAAGTATATGAAAGTATACAAAAGTACTATACTAATCATTATAATGTCATACAGAATGTTTAGACTGTCCTAAAAATCTTCCATGATCTGCCTATTTGTCTCTCCCTACCTCTCCCTAGCATCCCTCCCCCATCCCAAGAACCACTGATTTATTTATTGTCTCCATAGTTTTGCTTTTTCCAAAAAAGCATATAGTTGAAATCATATAGACTTCTCACCATCCTTGGATATTCTGTTCTATTTTTTCAGTCTTTGTTCTCCTTGTTTTTCAGTTTTTCAGAATTCTGCTGATGTATCCTCTAGCTCAGAAATTGTTTCCTCATCCATGTCCAATCTACTAATAAGCGCATCAAACACATTCTTCAGTTTCATTACACTGTTTTTTTTTTTCTCTCTCTCTCTAGCATTTCTTTTTTGTTCTTTCTTAAGATTTCCATCTCTCTTCTTAGACCATCTGTTCTTATACACTGTCTACTTTATTTACTAGAACACTTAGCATATCAATCATAGCTGTTTTAAATTCCCAACCCCCATCTGTCTGCCATGTCTGCTTCTTCAATATATGTTTTTGTCTTTTGGTATGCCTTGTAACTTTTCTTGATAGAAATGATGTAACAGGTAAAAGGAGATGGTATAAATAGTTCTTTAGAATGTGGTGAGGAGATAGTAAGTGTTCATCAGTCCTATGATGAGGTCTCAGTCTTTTACTGAGCCTATGCCTCCCAACTACGAACTTCACAAATGTTTCTCAGTTTTTTATCTCATTCTTTTGGTGATCCAGGTCCAGAATGGCTAGAGTCAGGTGGAGTTGTGTATTTCTCTTCTCCATAGTAGTTAGGCTCGATAATATCTAGCTTCACGGGTGACGCCAGTGGTAAAGAACCTGCTTGCTAGTGCAGGAGACACAAGAGACCCAAATAGGATCCCTGGGTTGAGAAGATCCCCTGGAGAAGGAAATGACTACCCACTTCACTATTCTTGCCTGGAGAATCCCATGGACAGAGGAGCCTGGCAGGCTGCAGTCCATAGGGTCACAGAGAGCTGGACAGGACTGAAGCGACTTAGAAAGCATGCAAGCATCTAGCAGGGAAGGCTCTAGTTAAGGAATTTCCCCTGAGGGCAAGCCCTGTTAAAAAGAATGGTGTGCATTTCAAAATAGTTCCTTTTCTCCTACCCCTTCTAGAGGTTGAAACAGATTCCTCTCCCATATTTACTGTGGAAATTCGATTGAAGGTCTGGCAGTAAACCCCACAGTATTGTGGGGACTAACCTATGACTGGGTACCCCTGAAAAGTGGTTGATTTTTCAGTCTCTTCAGCTTTCTATTTGTTGTTGGGACAGAATGGTGACACCCAAACTCCTCATATGTGGAACAGGTAACCATTTCTATGAATACTTTTGTGACACCTGCCCCACACACATTTAAATACATACTATTCAGTCATTCATTATTTATCTTATACTTTGGTGTGTGTGTGTATGCCAAGCAGTGTGCTAAGTACTGGGAATATAAAGAAGGATAAAATGTAGTCCTTGATTTTACAGGATTACCATTCAGGGAATGTTTATGACATTTACTCCCTGAAGTACTCTTTTAGCATTAAGTTTGGGGTTAGGGACTGTTAACTTATAGCTCTATACTTCTGTGTAAAACACAGTACAAGGTCAGGGAACTAGGTTCTCTCATGCCATGTGGCCAAAAAATTAAAAAAAAAAAAAAAAAGAATAAATTCTTAGAAGATGTATGATTTTCCCAAAGGGAAGGGTGGGAAGGCATTCCAGAGAGGAAGGAAACTGCATACAAAAGCATACTTTACTTATAAAGAGGATCTGCATATAAGGCATCATGTCAATGAAGACAGTCTCAGGTACTCAAGGCAGGCGATAAAGAAGATACTTAAAGTTGTGATGGCTATGGCTTTGTTCTTCACACAGCAGAGGCAGCAAATGACTGCTTACCCATCCATTAGGTATTTGTGTATGAGTGTAAATTAAATTTCTCATGTTTCTACTATAGGAAGTATATTTATTATTAGCCAAATCATTTCCTGGAACATAACATGAAAGACACTATAGATTCTACAAAGAAACTAGGGAAAGGGACTTCAGTTAGAAAAGTAAATAATGTAAAAAAAAAAAGGTGATTTATTTTCCTAATTAAAGAAGTTATCAAGAACAAAAGAATTCACTTTTATTGTTCTTCAATTTACTTATGTATTCATTCCACAAATATTTGCTAAGCAGCCACTCTATGACAGACACTGGGTAATGTTTAAAATTCTTCAGCAAACTAGACATGGCCCTTGTCCTCAAGCTATTTATTACATAGAACAGAAGGAAATTAAATACGTAAATAATTGTCATAGTGAAAGTGCTACAAAATAGCATGGGTGCTATGAATGTAATAATGGGAGAAATTCAGTAAGACATGGGAGTCAGTAAAGCTTCTCTGAAGAAACCATTTTTAAAAGGAGATCTAAAAATTGAACAGGCTTAGCCTGAGTAGGAACAAAGACATGTTTCTATGTGTACTGGTGAGGAGGAAGTCTGAGCATGAAAGGGCAAATGTGTTAAGATTTGAATACAAAAAGGGAGTTGGCTAATTGAAAGATGAACATGGGTTTTAACGCCATCAGTGATAGCAGAAGACAAGATTTATAGGCAGGGACCAGAAAATATAGGAATAAAATAATTTTGACCACTGTCTTCAGAGGATGGGAAGTTTTAAGAAAGAAAGTAAAGCCACTCAGCATATAGTCCATATTTGCTTGTACTTCACACTGTATTTCTTTCATGAACTCTTCCCAGTGCTTCACTGATACCTCATTAATTATTTTTTTTATGATTGCTTCCCAGTGCTTCCATGAGATACCATCTTGATTGTTGAAACAACTTTCACTCATTATGTACAGACTTTCTACATTTTTAGCTATTGATTTCCTCTTAAAAAAACAACAAAGTGTTTGACTTGCAATTTCACCTTTCTGAAAATACAAAATCACTACCACCCAAGCTGAACCTTTAAAAAAGCTTTGTAAAAATATATTGTCAAATCTTCAGAGCACAGCTCAACTGTCACTGTCTAGAGACTCAAAGAAGGAAGGAAGAAATCCAACAGTTACAAAAAGCCACCTCTTACTAAGGGGTTACAGGTGCTAAGCACCCTGATTGACACTTCTATTTTTGGAAACAAATGTGGCACCAAATTTTTAAAGAATATTTACTTCAATGTTTGATTACATATTTTGATTTTCAGGTAGAAATTTAATAGTAGTGATTTCAAAAAGGCTTAAATTTACTAAAACAAATACCTCAATTTTTATCACTTTCATTATATATTTTAACATAGTATTTTATATAGTCCTATGGGTTCAAATTACAGATCAGAAGAAATAACTACAGTGTTTAAAATGGAAACATTTTCGCATTTTATTTTTACACTTTTGAACTTTAGATTATGTTCTATGTGACTGAAGAGAGAGATCTTTAAAATTGATTTGGTCTTGTACAAATTTGTTCAAGTTTAAGCCTGTCTTTTTTGAAACAAAACAAAGTGTTCCATTTTAAGGATCAGAAAAATATAAAGCTAATGAAAAGTTCATAATTATGATTTTCTTAAAAAAGGTTTTATTTGATTATATTATACTGTTTGGAATTTAGAATTAAAAAGTGAAATGCAGTGTTGTGTCTGACTCTTTGCCACCCCATGGACTATAGCCTGCCAGGCTCTCTGTCCATGAAATTCTCCAGGCAAGAATACTGGAGTGGGTTGCCATTCCCTTCTCCAGGGCATCTTCCCAATCCAGGGATCAAACCCAGGTCTCCTGTGACTCCTGCATTGCAAGTGAATTCTTCACCGTCTAGCCACCAGGGAAGCCCTAGTTAGTTTTTAAAACTTACATAAATACCATTTGCTCTCTCTCTTTGAACCAAGGTCTTTGCTAAAAAGGTGAAGAAATAACCTTTATACACTCAGTTTTTCTAAGCAAAGAGTATCTAAGTATCATAGAGCAAGATGGGTTTGTCACTTGCACTTTTTTCTAATTAAGGTTAAGACAAGCTTATAAATTCATTATACTCACCATTTAAGCCAAATTTAAATACCTTAAACCCCAGAAATATAAAGAAACACTTTGCATCTGCTTAGTATCTTAATAAATTCATTTTTAACTTAAGTATATTTGCAACAAGGGCATTTTTCTCCTTGAAAATGTATTACAATTTAGGGACTTAAAAAACTTCTATTAAACAGTTTTATTTTTAATAATATTTTCTTAGAGACATTACATAGGGGTAGTATGTTATGCTAATTTGACTCAATTCTAGAAAATCCTAGCTCATTAATATTTATGTTAGTATATATGTATAAATAGTCACTATATTTATCATACATAATTGCATATGTAATAGCATTATAAACTATACTGTTCTAGTTCATATTTCTATTTTCCAAAATTCCTTCAAATATAAATATCAATTTCTATCATATGTATATCTTTTTTATAGACTACTATGGCATTTTTATGTCTAATATTTTTAAGATATAGAGAAAATTGTCAAATACATATGAATATATATATCATTTAATTTTCACTTAAATAATTAAGAGAAAAGTTTCAAAAATATGTTCATATAACTGCCAAAGTGAGAATATAAACACATTTTATCTTTTGATTTTTCATGTAGAGCTGCTAAAAAGCATCAGGAGTTTGAATCAATGTATAGTCTCAGATTAAAACAGTATTTATCCTCTGAGGAAACATATAAATATATATATTAAATATATATTTTATACATATAAATATATAAATATAAATATATTTATATAAATATTATATATATATATAAATATTATATATATAAATAAATATATATAAATATATATATATTTCCTGGCCAAGTGTAAATTATATAGCTTTTTCAATTGCAATACAAGTTCTATGATTAGATTTAGTACAAAATCAAGTTTCAATTTAAAAGCTAGCTGTAAATATATACATACAAAATTGCATATGTAGTATGCTTAACAGTCTTAGAAATAGCTTTCAGACACTATCAAAGCTTAGAAAATTCCATTTAACCCATAATGTCTGCTTTGGCCCAACAAACATGTTAAAACACTATTTTCTAGACTTTATTTTTAATATCCTCTATCTCTCCCAGCTAAAATTCCATCATCTAAATACAAATAATATGTTACATTTTACCACAAATATAGTTTTGCACAATTCAAACAAAAAGAGAAATTAAATAAAAAGTTAGAACATCATATCCTATACTAATGCTTGTTGAAATGACAGGCATTTCTTGAAAGTGTAATTTCTTTGAACCTCATGAGTGCTAGTTCTAAATATTTTGAATGTTGTACTTCATGGTCTTTTCTTGCCCTCTGTCCCAAGTAGTGATACAGGAAAAACAAAAAAAAAACCACTATTCTGTTAAATGAGTAAAAAATTCCAGGATACAAACACTTGATATAGGAATCTCACTTATTTGTCCATCATTTAATAGAGATACAAATATAACATATTTATCTTATAAAACTATTCAGGGAAAATTAAATTCAGGCTTGTTTTCCCTAATATATAATCCAATTGAAATGTGTGTACAATTGAAATAGATATGCTGACTTAGAAATTGTTACCCTCATATTATCTTTTAGGTAAATGTGAATATATGTGGACCCACCTTTATTATGCCACAGATATTTAATTAAATGGTGTTTTCCTCTCCAACTTTTAATGCTTTTAGAATATCACTACTTTTCTCATTCTGTTTCCAATCAATATCCTCAACAAAATTTCACAGAAGTCATTCTATCTGGTATTTAATTATCTAAAAACAAACACAATTAGGCAGTAATAGCTCCATTTTTTCTTTTTTTAATGGCCTCACTGCACATGTGCATCTTGCCGGATCTTAGTTCCCTGACCAGGGATCAAACTCATGCTTTTGGCAGTGAAAGCATAGAGCCCTAACCACTGGACTGCCAGGCAATTCCCAATAGTTACTATTTAAGAAAACTATTCAACAAATCATTTTCTAACTCAAAGAAACAAAGTGTTCTATAAATTATCTATTTTAAGGATGAGCTTTTCAGTGTAGCGTTTTGCTAAATCATACTACACAGCCGATAGCTTAGCCCAGGCAGAGTTCAGTGCAAGTGAACAGGATATGGAAACAACACAAAACAAATATAAACCCCCTCCACACACAGTTGGATTTAATTTTAGTCATCTGCTTTGAACTGCCAGAAGGAAATAAAAGATACATCTTAAGGCTAGAAGTAGGACGAAATGTAAATATTTAAGAATTTTATATTGAACACAATAGTTGTTCACTCTTACTGGAAACAGCTAAGAAACAGATGAAAGTGGGATTGCTTGTTGCAACTTGAAACTCATTATTGCTCAGCATCATCCCTGATTTATTGTATCAAAGCCATGCTAATGAAGCCAAGGTCTTAGGTATCAGTGAGGCAGTCACCATCTTGCATTCTGTTAGCTACAGATGTATCTGCTTTTCTGCAAATATTTGTCCTTAGTCAGAAGAGTAACTATGTGCAAGTATAAGAATGAAGTAATGTAGGTCCGTCCTTATACCTGAAAAATGTATACATATACTTATATATATATGTGTGTGTATAATAAAAAGTATGATAGTTCCATAGCATTATAAAATATTAATGATTAACTAAAAGGCAAAGATGATATTTGGATTTAAGAATAGGACATTTTCTTTAGTAAAGAAAAATGAATGATTTATATGATTTCTATAAAGAAATAAAACTGGAGTTTTATTTTAGAAAGACAGTTTTAGATGGCACTATTTCTTATATATTAAATAAAACTCTTTATAGCTCTGTCAACTATACAATAAAAGAAGATTTTTTTTCCAAAATCTGTTGTATTCCAACTGCAACATGTGTTATTCATTATCTGAGAACAGATACCTTTAAAATCTTTTTGCTTTAAAAAACTATACTTTCTTATTTTTTTCAAAGTCATTGCCTTTTGCTACCAATAACAAAATATTAATGCTGCTCTTTGAAAAGATGTCTTAACTTATCAATTTATTTTATTTCTTTTTCAGTAATAAAACATATGTTTAATCATTAAGATTTAAGCTTTCTTAAATGATTTAAGCAGCACACAGAAGTCTAATGAATTACTGACACTGTAATATTCCAGGTCAATGGATCAAGTGCTAAATAAATTGATCTCTTCATCGCTACTTAAAACACACGTTTTCCTGACCCAATCAAAAAATGGACCAAATATCTAATAGACATTTCTCCAAAGAAGATACACAGGTGGCTAACAAACACATGAAAAGATGCTCAACATCACTCACTATCAGAGAAATGCAAATCAAAACCACAATGAGGTACCATCTCATGCCAATCAGAATGTCTGCTATCAAAAAGTCTACAAATAATAAATGCTGGAGAGGGTGTGGAGAAAAGGGAACCCTCTTACACTGTTGGTGGGAATGCAAACTAGTACAGCCGCTCTGGAGAACAGTGTGGAGATTCCTTAAAAAACTGGAGTTAGAACTGCCATATGACCCAGTAATCCCACTCCTGCGCATACACACCGAGGAAACCAGATCTGAAAGAGACACATGCACCCCAGTGTTCATCGCAGCACTGTTTACAATAGCCAGGACATGGAAGCAACCTAGATGCCCATCAGCAGACGAATGGATAAGGAAGCTGTGGTACATATACACCATGGAATATTACTCAGCCATTAAAAAGGACACATTTGAGTCAGTTCTAATGAGATGGATGAAACTGGAGCCTATTATACAGAGTGAATTAAGCCAGAAAGAAAAACACCAATATACTATATTAACACATATATATGGAATTTTTTTAATTGTTTTACAAATTTTTATTACTCATACATATTTTTCAACAACCTTGTGAATATGTGAACAATATTAACCTAAAATGTAAACAGGGAAGAAATATCTTAGGCATAACAAGTTAAATGACTCCTCATATATATAGATTTTTATATTCCTCACATCCTCATGAATTATTATTTTTTTTCATTTATTTTTATTAGTTGGAGTCTATTAAATGGCATTTACCATAAATTGGTAACGACCAATTTGGTTGTTAAGATGGTAACGACAACCCTTTATGAGAGACAGCAAAAGAGACACAGATATAAGCAACAGTCTTTTGAACTCTGTGGGAGAAGGTGAGAGTGGGATGATTTGACAGAATAGCATTGAAATATGTATATTACCAGATGTGAAATAGATGACCAGTCCAAGTTCAATGCATGAAATAGGGCACTCAAAGCCGGTGCACTGGGACAACCCTGAGGGATGGGATGGGGTGGGAGGTGGGAGCGGGGTTTGGGGTGGGGGACACTTGTATACCATGACTTATTCATGTCAACGGATGGCAAAAACCACCACAATATTGTAAAGTAATGAGTCTCCAATTAAAATAAATTAATTTTTAAAAACTACACGTTTTCCAAAGCAATTCACAAACAACTGAATTCAAGCCACAAATTAAAAGCAATCACCTATTATAACAATGGCTGCAGATAGATATTAACAGTCCTTATATATACTCTACATTATTCATCACATTGCTTTACACTTATTTGGCACTTAAAACTTACCCGCTTAAAGTAAAAGTATAAAACAGAGAAAATACATTTAAAGTACAAAAGCTAGCAGGTCAGGCATCCTGTTAGAAGCTCTCAGTTACAGCATGCCGGCAGCAGCAAGAAAGACCAATGGGATGACAAAGGAGAGATATTGGCAAGAATTTTAATGAGGGTAAAAGGTCTAATAGTTCATTCCCATTACTTGCTATACTTGGTTTTGTTGTAGAGAGTTCACAAAATGCAAGACAATAGCAAAAAATCTGTGATTTTTATGCCTTGCTGTTTTCTATTATAAGTCTTAACCCTGTGACAGTGATAAAATACATAGTAAATAAGTTTTAGGGCCTTTTTCTAGCCAACTATGCAGTATCTCAAGGGTCTAATGTTAAACACTATCAACTACATTTTTTTTTCCCCAAAAAGAAATATAAAACCTCAAGGTTACAACAAAGCTAGGTGAAAAGGTGCATCTAGGGATAAACACTGGGTTTGATACAATAAAATAATCTTGAAAGAATGCATTTTAAAGTATTTTAATAACATATATCTAACAAAGATTAACAAAGTAGGTACAAAACATTACAGAGTTTTATTTTTGGGAGGGTATTATATACAGACACATCTTCAATCCAATTTAAATGGTCCATTTTTGTGATGTCCTTGAGATCTTGGGAGATATACTAGATAGGATATTTTAGTAACAGTAAAATAAAACAAACCTATCTAGTTTAAGAAAAAAAAAAAGGGAAATAACTTCAAAGTTATTAACAAGTTCCAAGGTATCCTATGGGCTCAATGGCTGGGATGTAATCGATCTTCAGAAGCAGACTGGCAGCTGCCCTCACTGTTAGTTTGGGTTGAATGATCTCTTTCCCTGGTCTCTACGTCAGATTCAGTGTGTTGGTTCTATTCTGTTGTTTGCACAGCTCTTACACTCAAAAAACCAAAATACAAAAAATTAAAGAAAAAAACCAACTGAGTTCCAGTACCCAAGTGGTCAAGAAGCTAACTGATAAAAGACAATGTTCTTTGTCACAATTCCAAATCTTCATTGGGAATTGATTCTGATTGACCCAGCCTGTGTCTTATGTCCAAACATCTGACCTGTGAGCTGTCACACTGAAATATTAATAACATGAGGAGAGTCCCACAAACTCATCTAGAGAATATCTCCCATATTAAATAATGATTTATAATTAAGAATAATTAAAGTATTTAGGGTAACATTTTTCCATTCAACAAATAATGAAAAGCTACAAAACTTTAGACACTGTTCTAGACACTGAGTATTCAGATAGTAAAAGAGATAAACAGAGTGACGGTTAACCTGCTTTCATGAATCACAGACATTAGCAAGGTTTCATACAAAACAAAACAAGGAAAAAAACAAAACACTATAACCTTGCTAGATAGAGATGAAAATAAGGATGGGAAATATTTTTAAAGCAAAGATAATTTCTTAAGTTCTTAATGACAACATAAATTTCAAAGTGGAATTCAAAATCCCTACCTATGACGTCTTTCTAAACACACTGTAGATATGGACCATTCTTAAAAGAAGAGACACTGCATACCTCTATAAGTGGATCAACGCATTACAGTTATATGTAAACATATATGAGGGCTATAAAAGCCATAGGATAAGTTAATTAAAGTTCCCAATTCACTCAGACAATTCAAAATTTATAAAAAATGATAACATAATGTAAAGTAACTATTAATAGATTTCCTTTACATGAACTCTACTTCTTGCAAGGTTTCAATATTGTACAGATTATGTATTTTCTAGGAAGCAAGCTACTAAGAACACAAATGAATTACATTTTATGTTAAATGGAAAGCTCTCATATTGTAAGGTGCAGTTAGAAATAATAGCTCATCCAATGCAGTAGTATGAAGATTTCAGCTAACAAGACTAGATTCAGAGCTCATGAAAATAAGCAGTTAAGATTCTATACTGAATTTACCAAAAAACAGAGGATGGGACATGCTGAGAATTTTGACCTCGGACCACTTCTTGGGCTAATACAGGTCTGTCTCCCTTCATTCTTTCATCTAATCCCTAAACGCTAGTTTGCCATTTGGATGCTGATGCCATTGGGTGCTGGGTGCCATTTGGGTGCTACATATTTATCTATAGTACCAAGATCTCAATCTCTCCAACTTAATACTTTATTCCATCCCACAGTATATCTTTATCCACACTACCCTGTAAGCTCCATGAGAGGAAGAGCGCTTTTTGATTCATGTGAGTGCACATGTCTAGAATCTAAAGCAGTAACAGTAGGTACACATTTGACTCTGACTTAGGGCCTTCTTTCTAAGCCTTAACTTATATTAAACCCACTGGAATGTCCTCTCACCCACCTGCATTGTGAGCCCCTATTCATTTTTTCATGACTCAATCTAAGCACATCTCTGCTGAAATCTTTCCTGAATCCTTAGAATTGCCTATTCCTTCCTGTGTTCAGCACCCACACTTACAATTAATACAAGACCATACCTTCATTATGACTCTGATTTCTTATTTCTGTATTGTCAACTACAAAATTTTGTATTTGCACATAAATGTATATATGCACACACACTCATAGATACAATAACTATATATTACAAATCTGCAACACTCTATAAGACTGCAATATTGTTGAAGCCAAGGACAATAGATAACTTGCTATTGTATCTTTGGGCTAAGACTATTTGTTGAGTGAATGGTATACAGCACAATTAGAAATGATGATTTTCCAAAGAAACAAAAGATATAAGTGAAACAAAAAAACAGTGTCACTAGTAAGCCAAAAACAAAAAGAAAACCTATTACAGTTATTGTTAAATAGATTAAAACCAAGATATTTTCATGAGTTTATAGTATAATGTTTACATGAATTTTTAGAGGTGCTTCTTAGGAGCCAATAATTACTTTTTTAAACAAACAATTTATTTCTTGTTCCAAGTATAAACCTTTAGTCCCCCTTATTTTTTTCTTTATAAAATTTGTTAATTTTACTAACTTTTTTTAAACTTCAAAATATTTTCTAAAAAAGTAGAATATCCAACAGTATAGACCATGATGCTCAAAGATTTATATGCTACTTTCATATTTCTAAGATTAAGTCAATTTTCAATCATTCTATTTTGCAATCTTCAAAGAGCCCAAGAATAATAAAATTATAAAATATATAATAATCAAGATACTTTTATATTATTTAAAGACTCTCACTTACAGTACTGATGCTATTTTTTTTTAAGCAGTGAAATCTAGTTCCATATAAAGCAAGGGAAATACAAGAAGAAAAACTAAGACCTCAGATTGCCTTTTAAAATTTTATTATATTATTCTGTTCTAAAAGATCATTTAACCTAGTTTCCCTGTTTTTTAATTCATCTCTCAGTTTTTCCTTTTCTATAATATCACTGAGTTTCTTGGCATTTCTAACTAAATCTACAAATCTATAGTATTTGCTACCAAGTTTTAATTTTGATTTTGAAGAATACAGCTTATCTGAAAATAATCAAGACAGATTAGAAAACTGCAAGCAAATTTTAATAATTAATACTCATATGCACTCCTTCAAAGAAGTTTTTCTAGGACGGGTGTACCTGTTCATTTCTTGAAACAATATTGCAAAACAGAAAAAAAAAAAGCTATTATTTTAAGGTCTTCTCACTCAAGGATTTAGATACATTTTACTATCTACTCTTGATAAACAAAGATGTCATAATTAAACATCATAGTTAATACAAACTACAGAACTTGTAGAATTAGATTTCTAGCAATCAAACAACAGAATATAGAAACACCTTAATTCCCTATATCAATAGTAGTATGACAGTCATTTTAAGTGCAGATACTGTAAGTCTCATAGTGTTACTTAAGTTTTGAAGTGGTACATTTTCTGAGGTTGTTATCATTTCTAGACATGTTTATTGTATTCAAAGTATTTCAAAATCATTATTTTTTACTTCTTGTCTAAGTATAGAATTATTAAAATTATCACAGTTCTCTAAATAATTTACCATCTACTAAATAGTTTACAGAATCAGCATTCAAAGCATTATTCATATTTTCATATAAATAAGACAGTGCTGCTGAGAATGTGTGTAAATATTATTGAAAATAAGACAGTATATTCTAGGAATGCTATTATTTAAAATATATCCTATTAATTCTTATATAAAGAATAAATTATCAGTTTTACAAAATGCCACATCCTCATCTCACTTTGTCAAAGTTCCTTTGAAGTTCAGATTTTCCTATACTTTTCCAGTTGAAGCAAAACTCAAGAAACTGCAGGCATTAAGTACTAATAACAGGAATAACAGGTAAGGATAACTAAGAGTCAAAACAAGTCTGGAAAAGGACTTGTTGTCCCTAGGTGATGTCATATGTGTGTGTTTGCAATTACATGCATGCATATGTCAACTTATATATCTATGTGTGATTTTCTACTAGTCTAAGTAATTTGTTGGTTTTCAAAAACAGATGTCACTTTTCTTCTAAAATTAACAGTATTGCTCTCATTATGGTGATATAAAATAGTTTAAAAATTCCAAAGTGACAGTAAGGGGCAGAAAAGGAAATGACTAGCTACAGTTACCAATTCTTGTCTGACTGGTCCTCTGACTCTCCTAGCCCACAGCCTACAGTATTCCTCTTGGCTGACATTCAGAAAAAGACACACCTGCTGGAAGTCATGGCCTACACTCTGACAGAATCCTTCACCAATCTTAGGACAACAGTATTTGTCCTACACTCAAGGTGTCAATCATGACGGCATGTCACTCTTTTCCTTCCCAGAGTGTGCCTAGGAATCTCTTATCTCCTCCATGCCTACAGTCATGGTCTCTGTCAGGCAGAGCAGGAGAGCACAGCCATCAAATACAAGAAGCTGCTCGGTCTTTATGCATCATGACACCACTGGCCATTCACAAAAAGAAGAGAAAGAGTCAGCTTTACCCGCAGAAAGGAGAGGTCCCGGTTGTGCTCGATGCTGGTAATCTCCAGGTTGCCCATGACGACCTCGCAGTTCTCATAGTATTTGCGCAGGGCTCGGTACTGCTGCTCCAGGTCAGAGAGAGAGCTCAGTTTATTCTCTGTGCCTGCGCACACTGCCAAGACAAGAAGGAACATGGGACGTCATGCCAACTTTGTATGACAGGAGCCACGATAATATTCCCCTCAACTCTGCTCTACAACAATCTACTCCAATTTCCCGAATGAAAATTTTTTTTAATCCTTTTCAAATCCATAATCACACACTGATAAATATATTCACTTTCATTTTTTAGTTTTACTGAATCATAATTGACATAATGTCATGTAAGTTTAATGTATGAACATGTGTGGTTTTGATACACTTATATATTGCAAAATGATGACCACCACAGCATTAGCTAACATCAATATCATGTCGTTTAACTACCATCGTTGTGCGTGTGTATGTGTCATGAGAACATTTCAGACTTTCTCTTCCAGCAACTTTCAAGAATGTAATAGAGTATTATTAACTATCATCACCATGGTGTACATTAGATCCACAGAATTTATTCATCTTAAAACTGGAAGTTTGCACTTGTTGACCCAAATCTCCCCATTTCCTCATTCCCAAGTCGCTGGTAGCCACCATTCTTCTCTCTGTTTCTATTAAATCTGGCTTTTTTAGATTCCACATATAAGTGTCATAATGCATTCACACTCATAAATTGTATATACTAACCACAGAGACTAAGAAGGCATGGGTTCCACAGACACATATAACAAGGAGATAAATAACCATATTTGCTGTGGGTATATAAAGCACAAATATATAAATCCAATATATTGATTTAATTTCACTCAAACCAGATTTTCTTTCAAACTTATAATTCATTCTACTTTCTATATATATATATATATATACACACACATATATATATGTAAATAAAAATCAGAAGATGATAAAAGTAAATATTATTTAAAAATGAGATGTCTGTGTTGCAAACTAATCTGATCTTAGTAAATTTTCTACAGAATTAAAACTTGGGCTTTTAAGCCCTTGAAAATGCTACCTTTTAAAATGCAAATATTAAAAATCTTAGACTGAAACATTTATTAACATATACTACAAACAGAATAAGTGGGCTAATTTGCTTCAGTCATGTCTGACTCTGTGACCCCATGGATTGTAGTCTGCCAAGATCCTCTGTCCATGGGATTTTCCAGGCAAGAATAGTGGAATGGGTTTCCATTTCCTCCTCCAAGGGCTCTTCCTAACCCAGAAGTTAAACCTGCATTTCCTATGTCTCCTGAATTGGCAGTCGGATTCCTCATTGATGAGCCATCAGGGAAGCCCTAATGTACTCTAGAGACCCTAAAAAACACTCTTAATACATGATCTTTATTTTTACTGCTCACAGAAGTTTTATAACTTGTAAAATGTCTGTTGAGAAAAAGTTACTATTATGTGGGCTTATGAAATGTATATTTCAATTATTTTCACTTCCAAAGAGGACAAGCTTATATTTTAATGCAACTATTGATGAGGGTAATTAAGCATCAATTAATAAACTTACCATTTATAAAATGTATATAATTTAACATTACAATTTATATGTAGCTTATGTTATACAAGTTTCCTTTGGTTGAAAATAAAACATGTACAAAAATCAATACACAAACATCTAAATGAAAAGGTTTCTAAAATATTAAGTGCATTCTGACCTTTCCTGTAAAAGCTTAAACAATTTTGGCAGAAAGTTTATCAGTATAATTGTAGTGCCTATGTATTTTTGCATCTTTCTCATTCTGCATATACAAAAAGAATATAGAATATGAAATTATTATTATTATTGCAAAAATCTCTCTATATAAGACACAAATGCTGTAAGCTTTTTGAAGACAGATGAAATATATTAATCATTATTGTCTATCTGCTGAGCTATATAGCAGGATGCTTTCCAAAAAGATATTTAATAATTAATTTAATTGCCATAAAAATAAGCATAACTTGTATTCAGAAAATAAACTGCAAGTCAGAGAAGTTCTCATTGTTCAAAAGTGATCAGCTGTATTTTGTAGTACTATGTGAAAACAGAAAATTAGAATAAGTATGTTTAAAATTATCTTTCATTAACACAAAATATAATTCAATAAACAGATATTCTAAATAATCAGAATATTCTCAAACATTCTAATTTGGGGAGTTTCTGGTTAACACAGTTTCAGTTAAAAAATATTTTTGCCTCAGTGAGGCTTTCCTTATATTTATATTCTAGTCAAGCTATCTAAATCCAGTAATACATTCCTCCTAACTTTCATCTTGACAGACAGACTTGATTTTTAAAGAACTAGTTTGGATAGATGCATAAAAAATCATTTGTATTTCTCTTCATGAAGGCTCCACTGAATGCCTCACAACTTCCATTTGTCAATCGATTTTACAATCAGGCAATGTATACAAGACAATGCTTAAACCATCAAGTTTCATTGATTTCACAAAGCTGTTTATCAAACAGAATTGAAAAATCTTTTTCACCAGCCAAAACAAGTTTAACAAAATTCAGTCCCCTTTGCCAACGTTATTATAAAGTCCTTAAACTATAAGTTCACAATAATCAAGCTTCAAAAATCCTGAATTTACATATGCTCCCTAGAGTTTTCATTTCATCTGAACTCCAGGAATAAAGCTGTATGTGAAGCTTTAATAAAATCACCAATTATTCTATTTAGTATTGATTCCATTACAAATGTAGCTATAGTTGCAAACATGGGCTTTTCAGACTTCTTAAGATTTGTATCCAACAGTGAGTGAGCTACATGATCCTCATTCAGTTAAAAAAAAAATAAGACTATAATTAGGAGTTTGTAGCAATTTACAAAGGTTGGTTAACAGAATTATTCATTTATTCATGGGGCAAATATATTAGAAACACAAAGAAAAAACATTAACAATATCCATATTAATACTAAAAAATCAATGATTGCCTCCAGGCTTATTATGACTATGGAAACCAGCACTCCATTTGCTTACTCAAGATGACAAAAAGAGGGAAAAAAATAATTGAATCAATATTTTTGCCTGACTTTCAAATCAAATGCCTATGTGAGATATTGAGAAATGAGTAATTATTTAATTATCATCTACTGTTGACCTAGTATCATGAAAAATACACATTGATTAAAATGCCCAAGGTTTCTCATAAGGGTTCATGAAGTTGTTCATGCACACAGTAAGGAAATCAGTAAGCAGTATATATAAGCCATGTATATAATATGTGTATAACATTCAGGGACTGTCTGCATAAAGAAATATTTGGTAACTTGATAAAAGTTCTCTTTTTTAAAAAAAAAATCTGATTTAACACTAAGTACTTTCTCTTTCAGAAAGGTTACCATAATAAACATGCTTTAGCTTGATGTACCCTCTTGGGTATTAAAATTTTCATTAAAAATATAAAATAAAATACCAGAAGTAGCACACATCTTCAGAGACTATTGAGTGCTATTATAGTTACACAAATAATTCCTGCAGTTCTATGTTCAAAATATATATTGAAATGGGGCCAAACTTGTTACTACTTCTTCGTGTGCATGCTAAGTCAATTCGGTTGTGTCACACAACTGAACCTTAGGACTGTGTCACTAACCTTTGGACCACAGCCCACCAGGCTCCTCTGTCCATGGGATTCTTCTGGCAAGAATACTGGAGTGGGTTCCCATGCCCTTCTGCAGGGAATCTTCCCAATCCAGGGATCAAACCCTGGTCTCTTATGTCTCCAGCCTTGGCAGGCAGATTCTTGACTGTTGAGCGACCAAGAAAGCCACTTCTACTAAAGTTATTTAATCCAAGACACCAAGGTTATATCTGCCCTTGACTTTTGACAGGAGCTTCCTAACTGACTTAATTCCCTACTAACCCTGGTTAATTCTTTGTCCAGACGCCAGAATGATCTTTTTAAAAAACATCAATCATTCATGTCATTCTCACTGAAAACAATCCTTGGTTTTTAATCGCATTTATTAGAAGATTCAAACTTCATACTATAACTTGTAGAATGTATATTAGGATCTTTATTCAAATGTCACTCTTTCAGAAAAGCCTTTTCTGACTATCTTATCTAAAATAGCAGATTCCCATTCATCATGCTCTGTCTTTTTTGCCTTCTTGGTTTTTGTTTTACTGCTATCTGAAATTATATGCTTGCTTGTTTTCTTGCTTATTAAATATCTCTCTATTAGAATGCAAACTCCAGTGTTAGAGGCCTTTCTCTGTTCAACACTTAAAGACACATAGCAGACTATCAGTCAATATTCATTGAATAAATAAAATGGACTTTGGAGAAATAATTAGCACAGGATCAAATGCTGCTCCTTCCACATTTAAGAGCTGAATGAACTTGAGCAAGTCACTTAGTCACTTGGAGTCTCTGTGTCTGTGTTGAGTGCTCCTGACAATAAACACAATTTAGAGGTGAATAACACAGAGCCTAAAGCCAGATGTCCAGCATTAAAGTCTAGTTCAATAACTGGCCTGCAATTAACCTTGAGCAAGTTACTTAGCCTCTCTGTCATTCTGTTTCCTCATCTGTAAAATGAACATGGTAACCACCACCATCTCATAAATTTAAATGAGTGAATACACGTTAACTTGCTTTGCACAACATTTGACTGACTGATAGAGATAATTGTTAACTAATGTTATGTAATCAAATATATATATATATATATATACACACACATATATATAATATGTATACATTATGTAATATATTAAATCAAATTTTAAAAAAGGCTTGCAGAGTGATGTGCGATCAGTCTGATATAAATAAATGATCACTGGCCAAGGACAATGAAGGTTGGGACCCCATTCCTCCAACATTTTTTAGCTGTGTAAAATGCGACAATTATTTTCTTCTTAATGGTTGCAATTTTCTCCTTTCTTTACATTTCCTTCAAGTTCAAAAATTTTGTGATTGAATTTATTTCTAAAATACATATTTAAAGCCTGTTCTACACTGTTGGTGGGAATGTAAATTGGTATAGCCACTATGGATAACAGCATGGAGGTTCTTTAAGAAAGTAAAAATATAACTACCATATAGCCCTGCAATCCCACTCCTGGGCGTGTACCCGGAGAAAAGCATGATCCAAAAGCATACAATGGAAAGGATAAACCCCAGTGCCCACTGCAGCACTGTTACAAGAGTCAACACATGGAAGCAACTGAAATGTCCATTGACAGATGAATGGATGAAAAAGATGTGACATATATATACACAATACTGGAGTGGGTTGCCATTTCCTGCTCGAAGGGATCTTCCCAACCCAGGGGTTGAACTCACAACTCCTGCATCTCCTGCATTCACAGGTGGATACTCCTACCACTGCACTACCTAGGAAGCCCATATAAAATGGAATATTACATTACAATTAAAAAAGAATGAAATAATGCCATTTGCAGCAACATGGATGGACCGGGGAATTATCATATTAAGTGAAGTAATATGGTAATTTCCTTCTCAGACAGAGAAAGACAAGTATATGATACTGCCTATCTGTAGAATCTAAGAAAAAAAAAAAAGATGCAAGTGCACTTATTTACAAAACAGGAAAGACTCACAGACTTAAAAGAACAAACTATGGCTACAAAAACACAAGAGAAGATTCTACACATGGACATCTCCAGATGGTCAACATCAAAATCAGATTGATTATATTCTTTGCAGCCAAAGATGAGGAAGCTCTCTATACAGTCAGCAAAAACAAGACCAGGAGCTGACTGTGGCTCAGATCATGAACTCCCTATTGCCAAATTCAGACAAATTGCAGAAAGTAAGGAAAACCACTAGACCACTCAGGTATGACCTAAATCAAATCCCTTATGATTATACAGTGGAAGTGAGAAATAGATTCAAGGGACTAGATCTGATAAGAGTACCTGATGATCTGTGGACAGAGGTTCATGACATTGTACAGGAGACAGGTATCAGGACCATCCCCAAGAAAAAGAAATGCACAAAAACAAAATGGCTGTCTGAGGAGGCCTTACAAAAAGATGTGGAAAGAAGAGAAGCAACAAAGGAGAAAAGGAAAGATATATCCATTAGAATGCAGAGTTACAAAGAATAGCAAGGAGAGATAAGACAGCCTTCCTCAGTGATCAGTGCAAAGAAATTGAGGAAAACAATAAAATGGGAAAGACTAGAGATCTCTTCAAGAAAATTAGAGATACCAAGGGAACATTTCATGCAAAGATGAGCTCAATAAAGGACAGAAATTGTATGGACCTAAGAGATGCAGAAGACACTAAGAGGTGGCAAGAATTCACAGAGGAACGGTACAAAAAAGATCTTCATGACCCAGATAATCACTATGGTATGATCACTCACTAGAGCCAGACATCCTGGAATGTGAACTCAAGAGGGCCTGAGGAAGCATCACTAAGAACAAAGTTAGTGAAGGTGATGGAATTCCAGTTGAGCTATTTCAAATCCTGAAAGATGATGCTGTGAAAGTGCTGCACTCAATATGCCAGCAAATTTGGAAAACTCCGCAGTGGCCACAGGACTGGAAAAGGTCAGCTTTCATTCCAATCCCAAGAGAGAGTTCCAGAAAAACATCTATTTCTGCTTTATTGACTATGCCAAAGCCTTTGACTGCGTGGATCACAATAAACTGGAAAATTCTGAAAGAGATGGGCATACCAGACCACCTGACCTGCCTCTTGAGAAATCTGTATGCAGGTCAGGAAGCAACAGTTAGAATTGGACATGGAACAATAGAGTGGTTCCAAATCGGGAAAGGAGTTTGTCAAGGTTGTATATTGTCACCTGCTTATTTAAATTATATGCAGAGAACATCATGAGAAACGCTGGGCTAGATGAAGCACAAGCTGGAATCAAGATTGCTGGGAGAAATATTACTAATCTCAGGTATGGAGATAACACGACCCTTATGGCAAAATGTGAAGAAGAACTAAAGAGCCTCTTGATGAAAGTGAAAGAGAATAGTGAAAAAGTTGGCTTAATGCTCAACATTCAGAAAACTAAGATCATGGCATCTGGTCCCGTCACTTCATGGAAAATAGATGGAGAAACAGTGACAGACTTTATTTTTGGGGGGCTCCAAAATCACTGCAGATGGTGACTGCAGCCATGAAATTAAAAGATGCTTACTCCTTGGAAGAAAAGTTGTGACCAACCTAGATAGCATATTAAAAAGCAGCGACATTACTTGTCAACAAATGTCCATCTAGACAAGGCTACGGTTTTTTTCCAGTAGTCATGTATGTTTGTGAGAGTTGGACTGTGAAGAAGGCTGAATGCCAAAGAATTGATGCTTTTGAGTTGTGGTGTTTAAGAAGACTCTTGAGAGTCTATTGGACAGCAAGGAGATCCAACCAGTCCATGCTAAAAGAAATCAGTCCTGAATATTCATTGGAAGGACTGATGCTGAAGCTGAAACTCTAATACTTTGGCCACCTGATGCGAAGAGCTGACTCATTGGAAAAGACCCTGATGCTGGGAAAGACTGAAGGCAGGTGGATAAGGAGATGACAGAGTATAAAATGGTTGGATAGCATCACTAACTCAATGGACATGAGTTTGAGTAAACTCCAGGAGTTGGTGATGGACAGAGAGGCCTGGTGTGCTGCTGTCCATGGGGTTGCAAAGAGTTGGACACGACTGAGTGCCTGGGCTGAACTGAACTGAACTGATGGCTACAACAAGGGGTGATGGTGGGAGGAAGGGCTAGACTGGGAATTTGGGATTGACATGTACATACTGCTGTATTTAAAACAAATAACCATCAAGAGCATACTGTATAGCACAGGGAATATAGCTCAATATTCTTTAATAACCTAAATGGCAAAAGAATTCATGAATGGCAAAAGGAATAAGTACATGAATATGTATAACTGAATCCCTTTGCTCTACACTTGAGACTAACACATCGTTAATCAACTATGCGCCAATATAAAATAAAATTTTTTTTAAAATACTGCTACTAAAAATAAAATAAAACTTACTCCACACTAAGTAATCGGTTGCTTTGAGGAGGTCACGCTGTGGCAATATCATATAAAGTTATATAGTTAAACATTTACCAAATTACCTACCAATCCCATTTATAGGTGCTTTCCTAGACAAATGAAAATTCGCTCCCATAAAAATATCTATTATTTATGAATGTTTAAAGGAATTCTATTCAAATTTGAATTTGCCAACAATTGGAAATAACCAATACCCTTTGATGGGTGAATGCTACCAAACTCTGGTACACTATATATATATATATATATACACACACACACACACACACACACACACACACACACGAGATTGCAAAGAGTTGGACATGGCTTAAAGACTGAACAACAACAATATATTAATTTCTTGAATATCTATTCAGCAAGGACAATTAACTGATGATTAATATGTTAACATGCTGCTGTTGCTGCTACTAAGTCTCTTCAGTCGTGTCCGACTCTGTGCGACCCCATAGATGGCAGCCCACCAGGCTTCCCCGTTGGAATTCTCCAGGCAAGAACATTGGACTGGCTTGCCATTTCCTTCTCCAAGGCATGAAAGTGAAAAATGAAAGGGAAGTTGCTCAGTCGTGTCTGACTCTTCGCGACCCCATGGACTGCAGCCTACCAAGCTCCTCCATCCATGGGATTTTCCAGGCAAGAGTACTGCAGTGTGTTGCCATTGCCTTCTCCATGTTAACATGGGAAATTTCCAAAGCCATTATGCTCACTGGAAAATGTAGGCTCAAAAGGCTACATACTATACGATTCTATTGTTATGAAGTTTCTCAAAAACGACAAAACTACAAAGGACAGAGAACAAATCAATGGTTGCTAGAGGATGGGGATCTGAGAGTGAGGGTTTGATGGAAAGATCAGGAAGGGAATTAAGGAGATGGCAGAATTCTTCTGCATACTGACCATGGTGATGATTACAAAGATCTACACATAAGTTAAAATGCAGAGCAATAAGTACACCAAAATAAGTCAGTTTTACTGTATGTATATAAAACACACACACACTCAAGTTATCTTGTATGTTTAACAGAGTTAAATATGCCCCTTTACATAAATTATAAAACATTCTTAATATATTTGTTCTTAGGCATTATGCTTTTGTCTCTTTGAATAATTTTAGTTATGTTTTTGAATTGCTTATTATTATTATTACTACATATTTTTAAAACTCTTGATGACTTTCACATTTTTTTCCCTCAAAACTTGGCTAATTGCTAACACCTAGTAATTTCTAAGTTTCTTAATTGAGGTTCTTGACTTACTTGGCCTTCAATCATGTTATTTTATTTTGTTTTCTTGGTTGGTACTGTCTAGAACTCATAGAATAATTTGTTTTCAATTAATGGGCATAGTAGTCATTTTTATCTTTGTTCTAATCTTTACAGAAATGCTTTCCTTGGTCCCATATATATTTTATTACATTATATATTCCAGTGTCTGGGTTTACAAGGTTTTTATTTCAGATTTGAATGTTGAATGTTGCTATTTTTTTTTGCTATTAATTAATGTTAATTACATTTGTGTTAATTTAAACATTATTAATGCATTTCAAATATTGAACCATTCTTATATTCCCAGAATGAACCACTCTTAGTAATCACATATTATTCCATTATTACAGTTCTAGATTCATTGCTTTAATTTGGAACACTATTTTAATATTAAAAATTACCTATCCCTGGTGGCTCAGTGGTAAAGAATCTGCCTGTCAATGCAAGAGATGTGGGTTCAATCTCTGAGTTGGGAAGATTCCCCTGGAGAAGGAAATAGCAACCCACTTCAGTATTTTTGCATGGGAAATCCCATGGACAGAGGAGACCGGTGGGCCACAGTCCATGGAGTTGCAAAAGACTCAAACATGAATTAGTGGCTTAACAACAAAAGCAATCAATGATTTAAAAATATTTGTACCAGATGTCATCACACACAAAGTGATAATATAAGTGGGTTTATACTTCAGATAAATTTGTTCTCCATATAATTAATTCTAAAAGTACTAAAAATATCATCAAATAGGATGCTTGTTTTATAATTTACATTACATAAAACTGTAAATTAAATATTATCAATCTAAAAATCAGTATCCTTTAAAAAACAAAAATAAGGGACTGTATAGTGGTCTTCGATTCTTTACCTTCAGCCACTGTGTTACTGACTTCCAAAGTGATAAAACAGGAAATCTGCTGAAATTAACTAAATCACTTTCAAAAATGATTCTTGAGCCAAATGAAAAGGGAATTTGGCATCACAGACCTTCATTAATAGAGTTGTAACTAGGGAAGACATAGGCATTCTATATAACAGGCTGATGAAAGGCAAGTCCACCGACTACATATAATGCTATGTGCTGCTCCACTTAAAATTTAATTGATCTGTTTTTTACTTCTATTATTTACTTACAATAGTCTCTAAATATCCCCCAAAGATGCTTAAACAGCTAAACTATATTGCAAAGGAAAATAAACTGATCAACAAAGACTATAAAAAATAATATATATATATATATATTGCACATGATTATCTCCTGTTCATTAATGATATGTTTTGTGAGTGGTCTACACCAAACTAGTCTTCAATATAACAAAATATAATTGTAGTTTTTATTTAGCATTTCAAAGATAAGCTTAGCAAGGTTAAAATTATTTAAAATTGCTTTAAATGCACTATATGGGTCACCAAAAACTGACTTGTAACTGCTTGCATATAAATTTTAGTTCCTGTTCTTAATTGTTTTCCTGCCTTTACATATTTTGTTATTTTTTTTCTTAAATTATATGTCATAAAATTCCTAAGTTGAAAGCTGAAAAACATAATAAAAAGACTACAGATTTAAAAATTACATTTCTGTCATCTGTTCTTAGACGAAATAATGTTCCCCTTACCACTATTTTGTTTAATTCCCTCTTGCACTTTTTATCATTTTTCACACCCCATTCCTGTCCCCAACAAAAGAGTCCTTCTTATTTACTTTGTAGTATTTCATTTTCTGTGTAAATGCTAAGTCCTTAACTTTAATGTAGGTACTGGACTTGACAAGCAATTAAAGCAAACAATTTCCACTCATCAAGGCTTGCCAAATTAGTCATCTGCCATCTGCCCCCTCATCTGGTTCTCCTTGAGGTCTTGCTGTGAATCTAGATACATTCGTTCAGATTAAGAGGGACAGTGCAAACCTCCAACCTGGTAAAATGCCAGTGGGAGCTAAGTATGTAAACATTAGTAACCATCTTTCTTCCCTAGATTATCATGCTTTCAACTACCCCTTTGTATGTAATAAAAACTAGTCTGTTCATAATGGTTTATAACTGAGACCTTTGCCGTTTACTGTAATTAAAGTGGCAGTCTGTGGAATTTATTTTTCCACTTAGATGTATCTTTAAAAAGGAATTAGACTATATCTTCCTAATATGAAGCTTTGGTCACCTATCAGGCTGATATCTTAAGCACTGATAAAGACGTACATTAATAAATGGACGTTGCCCTTTCTATTCATAAAAGTTGCAGAGTGAAGCTTTCTTTCTTATTCTTTGCATTAGCAAATGTTTACTTGCCTGATGACATGCAAGAAGCGTTTTCTAATCACATTCAATCAACCAATATCAGGAAAGGGCAAAACTGAGAAATAGCAAGAGTGAAACATGGTCCTCCTGTCACCCACGTGCTCCTTTTTAAGGGCACTCTTCCCTTAAGGCATTCTTCAGCCTTGGGCTGTTCTAGGGCAATTAGGGACTTCAGGCAAATGCACTAAGATACCCCTTCTCTGGGAGGAAGAAACTCCATGTCAGAGCACACGGCTTGGCTGCCAGCATATTGGCTGCCTATTATTCCCATCATCCCACTCTCTGTGCCTTTTTACAGTGTTGAGCCTACTATGACAGCAAACAGAAGTCTCGGTCAACTCCACTCTCCTTGGCCATCCATTCAAACTTGCTCATTCAAGATTAAGTTGTGTCTAACAAAGTAACAATCCCTTTAAATCAAAAGAAAAGTGTGACAGTGTTAGATCTGGAATGAGAGGAAGTGACAGAGAAGACAACTAAGGATCCTTTAAGGTATCTTCAGACCAACTTCACTCAAAGCCAAATCTGAAATCACCTTCTAACAAAGTGTTTGAAAGTTTTGGAAGCCATTTCTTAGTACCATAACTCTCTTGGATGACAGAAAAGCAACCATCTGATACTGAGAGAGTAAATTTTTAGGTAGGTTGATAGGGAGTCCGGGGCCCTCAAGGAGGAGAAGGGACAAACTTTCTTTCTACATTGCATTGTTTTAGTCACATAAGATGCTTTTTCTTAAACTCGGAGTTGTTAGGACAATAGTCTTTAAGACTAATTTTTTTTTACATGATTAGTCACTCAGTCCAGTCCAAGTCTTTGCAACCCCAGGGGCTGCAGCCTGCCAGGCTCCTCTGTTCATAGGGATTCTTTAGGCAAGAATACTGGAGAGGGTCACCAAGCTCTTCTCCAGGAGATCTTCCCAAGCCAGGGATCGAACCCAGGTCTCCTACATTGCAGGCGGATTATTTACCATCTGAGCCACCAAGGAAGCCCCATCTTACTTTAAGCCCAGAGCTAATGATTACACAACAAAACAACTCATCTTCCTCAAGGGTATGTTTTTCTTTAAGCTCTGTACTAATGATTATTTAACAACAATTTATCTTGCTCAAGGACATGTTTCTCTTTAACAAGAAGCTTCTGACTAATTTTGTTATCTTAAGGCTTATGTTGTGAGAGCAGGTCTGATAAGACATTTCTATTGTTAGTTCTAATCTTGTTGATTTAAGATGTATGTTGTGGGAGTGGGTCTGGTAAAAGTATATAAGACCTTGATAAAACTAGCAAGTGGGGCACTCTCTGTCCCCCTCTGATGTCTATGTCACAATTTTTTTCTGTCCTTTTTCACTGCAATAAAACTTCTGCCACACAAAAGCTCTGAGTGATCAAGCCTGATCCCTGATCCCTAAGCTAAATCTTCTTCGGAGATCATGAATCTGATATCGTTCACCAGAAGCTATCAATACTGATTAGACTACATAATAAAATATATCATAATTTATTTTACACTGTTTTCTCATAAGCTAATGTCTATTATTCTAGAAATGGCATTCTATAACAGTAGTTTGATCCCTCTAAAAGAGATTCAGATGATCAATGTGTATAATTTTATAATATGCTAATTACAGTTAGTTGTTTGGTAGGGAGATATCCATCACTGGGGAAATATATGTCATTCACTCATTTGTTCTTTCATTTATTCAATAAACACTAATGGGCAACCACAATATATGGGGCTTTAGACTAAGTGTGAAAGGAATAATAGATAAATAAGATCAGTGCCTCAAATTTACAATAGTGTATATTCTAATAAAAATCCTCTACAGTTTTTCTTATAATGCAAGCAAATGCAAGCTGCTTAAGGTTTATTTTTATTTTTAACTGATTTTGATTCAATGTCAATGAACAAACTTCACAAAGACATATTTATCTTATCCATAATGAAATATGAAGCAGAAAAAAAAAATTGCCATTATATATTATAAAAGGTGGACCTCACCTGTTGGGAGCAATTTTCTGGGTAGTCTTTCTTGGCCATAGTAGTAAATGATGTTACTAATATATTCAGTAGCATCGACATCTGAAGAAACATCATACCTTATAAATATTTTATTCAGTCAGCAGAAACCAGCATATCTCTCCCTAGCTCCTTATTCATGACTGAACATATGTGTTTTTAGTTTTTTTTCCTTCACTTTACTTATTTCCGATTTTTTTCTTACCATAGTTTTGAGATATTACCAATACACTGCACTGCTAACATTACTAGCAACTTCCGTACTCATTCCATGGTCTCATAGGTTAGTTAACAGTGCCTCAGATACTACATAGATGTGAAAAAGTGAAAGTTTCACTAATCTTTGGATTTAAAGATCTGATATCCTTTGAGATCCAGTTCTCATTTCCTTTGGATATATATCCCAAAGTGGGATTGTTGGATCATATGGTAGCTCTATTTTTAATTTTTTGAGATATTTCCATATTATATTCCAAAACATACAGTAGAATCTTGGTTACCACGGTCTCAGAGATGAGAGAAATGAGGAGATGTTGATAACATGATACAAATCTCATTATAAAATGAATAAATTCTGGGGATCTATTGTACAGCATGATGATTATAGTTAACAATACTGTATTACATACTTGATAGTTCCTAAGAGAGTAGACCTTCAATGGTCTCACCACAAAAAAAGAAATTATAATTATGTGATGTGATGTTGGGGCTAGTTAACATTAAAATGGCAATCATTTTGTATTATAAAAGTGTATCAAATTCACAGGTTGTACACCTTAAACTTACCCAACATTATATGCTAATTATATCTCAATAAAGTTGGAAAACAAAAAATTTTTAAGATCTGATATCTTACTTGGAGGCTTTATTATAACGAAGCAGCACTTAGAAAATCTAAAATAAGAAACTGAGTGCAAAAGTTCAACTTTTTAATGGAATATGCATCATTCAATATAACATCTAAAAATCAAGTTGATGCTTAACAACTTTTTTATTATTATTGAACATGACCTTAGAAATATCTTTAACATTTAAGAAAATATTTAAATATATATATAAGGATATGGCATTCACTACATAATGGTAATATATATTTGAAATTTTTTCCTTGCTGTGGTTTTGTCAAAAGTGTTTAGGTAATGATTAAAAAATAGATAAATGCCAAAAGGTGTTGTAAGTTCCTTAGTTTACCTTACCTAAGACAATTAGGTGATACAGGTATTAAGAACAACACGTTCAACACTAAACCATAGGAGTTCCAGAGTATCAGTTCAATTTTAAATGTAAAGAATAACCTATGATTTCCTTTGATAATATAAAATGATGTTAGTGATAAGAAAAAAGACTTTAATTAAAGGTTTAAAATCATATGATACTTGCATTGTCATTTTAGATTAACATGAATCTTTGAGAGCCCATTAAAATAACATAGGGGCTTTCCTGATAGCTCAGTTGGTAAAGAATCCACCTGCAATGCAGGATACCCCAGTTCGATTCCTGGGCCAGGAAGATCTTTTGGAGAAGAGATAAGCTACCCACTCCAGTATTCTTGGGTTTCCCTTGTGGCTCAGCTGTTAAAAAATCTACTGCAATGTGGGAGACCTGGATTCGATCCCCGGGTTGGGAAGATCCCCTGGAGAAACTGAAAGTGAAGTCGCTCAGTCATGTCCAACTCTTTGAGACCCCATGGACTGTAGCCTGCCAGGCGCCTCCATCCATGGGATTTTCCAGGCAAGAGGACTGGAGTGGGTTACCATTTTCTTCTCCAGGGGATCTTCCCGACCCAGGGGTCGAACCCGGGTCTCCCGCATTGCAGACAGACTCTTTACCAAATGAGCCACAAGGGAAGCTGGAGAAGGGAAAGGCTACCCACTCTATTCTGGCCTATGAGAATTCCATAGACTGTATAGTCATGGGGTCCAAAGAGTCAGACAGGACTGAGCCACTTTCACTTTTCACTTTCAAATAACATAATTTCTTCATATTATAAAAACAAAAGCATTTCCAGATACAAATATAAATGCTTTTGTTTTTATATTTGTATCTGGCAAGGTTAATATGTATAAAATATTATCTAGGAGATAAATTGTAAAACTCTAAATTACTTACTGTTTACTTACAGATACAGGTGGAGCAGGAACAGTACTACTATTTTTAATCCTTTAACAGCACAGCACAAATTTGATCAACTTCTAAAATTTGAAGCATGCCTTTTCTGAACATAATTTTCAATTTCTGACACAAAAATAATATGTACTTTAGGATAAGTTATACAAGTATCTTTTATTATGGAATTCAGATTTCTACTGACACTTTCTGACAGGATAAAACACAACTAACTCTCTGTTACATTCTTTGCAAATGTTCACATCTCAAATTAATTTGCCACCTGACTAGACCTTGTAGAGAAGACAATGCAAATCAAATAATAACTACAGAATTTGATTTCAAAATACATTACATTTTTGAGGGACAAGTCTCATATAATTGTACAATTTTCACCATTGTGATTTCAAAAACAAAACAAATTTCTTAATAAATTTAATTATTTTTCAAAGATACTTTTCTAAGAAATGATGAGTGCATCTATATGTTTATGTGTGTAACAATATTCAGTGGGAAGGAAATACAATGATATGATGAAAATTCTTTTTTCTGATTGGAAAATTTCCAGATGACATTCATTTTCCTTTTTGGTCTACCTGTAATTTCTGAATCCTGAATATGTATATATGTGTATATATATACACACACACATATATAATTTTAAGATATATACATAATTTCAATATATATGATTTTTTAAAAGGTAAGATATTCACTCTATACTTCGCCATTAGCATGATTTTTAAGATTACATTCATTTTGGGTTTTAGTATAAACTATTGAGAAATTGTATTTTAAAATCATATGAAAGAAAAGTATAAAAATATATTATTCTAAAGATAGAATATAAGAGTTACATTAAAAAACTAAAAGTAGAGCTACAGTATGATTCAGCAATCCTACTCCAGGGAGTATATCTGGAGAAAACCATAATTCGAAAAGATAAATGTACCTCAATTTTCATTCAGCACCATTCACAACAGCTGGGATATGGAAGGAACCTAAATATCCATTGACAGAGGAATGGCCAAAGAGGACACGGTACAAATGTACAATGGAATACCACTCAGCCATAAAACAAAGAACAAATAATGCCATTTGCAATGACATGCAGGGACCTAGAGACTGCCATAATGAGTGAAGGGAAGTCAGACTGAGAAGGACACACATCATATGATATTACCTATATGTGGAATCTAAAAAATGGTACAAATGAACCTATTTACAACACAGAAATACTGTTACAGATGTAGAAAACTTGTGGTCACCAAGGAGGGAAGCAGGAGAGTAATAAACTGGGAGACTGGGATTGATATACACACATTACTAGATACAAAAATGATACGTAAGAAGAACATATTATATAGCACAAGGAACTCTGCTCATTACTCTACAATGACCTATATGGGAATAAGATCTAAAAAAAGAGTGGATATATGTAATGTATAACCGATTCACTTTGCTATATAGTGGAAACTAACACAACATTGGATTCTTTACCAACTGAGCTATCAGGAAAGCCCTATAAATCAACTACACTCCAGTAAAAATTGTAAAACATAAAATTTACCTAGTAATCTATAAAGTCCAGTGGAAAACCAACCATATGATTGTGTGTGTGTCTCTGTAATGGTGTGCATATGGATGTATGTGTATATAGCTCTATCTACATATGCATTTATAGACATTATATGTATAGCATGCATATACATTCTAATTTCTATATATGGATATATGGTTTCATATTATTTGATATTATACATAGTTGTATAATGTTACTTCTGATAAATTTAGTATTATTTAAAATATATTACTATGAAATTATTAATGACATTATATTATTATGATTAATAGCTCTTTATCTCTATGTATTAGCAGTACCAGAAATTATTTTAACTGCTCTATATACACATTATCATTTACTCCACATACAAGCACCCATTATCATCATCACTACTGTATCATCATCTCTATGTTTACAGAAGAGGAAACTAAGACCCAGAAAATTAAATAATATAACTACAAAATTAACTAGTGGAAAAGCTAGGAATCAAAATCAGTTACAATTCCATAAGTAATTATCATTCAAAAGCACATTACTTGTTAGTTGACATCTACAAATATTTGTTTCAAATCATTTGGATTTAGCATTAGTATGTTATAATCAAGCAAAAATGTGCATAAACAAACTGACATGTTTATATGCCTAGAACACATTATCTTCTATAAATTTAGAACTACAGAGTTATATTATTACTAGTGGTTAGTGCTCAATCTTGTCTGTTCTTTGCTATCCCATGGACTATAACCCACCAGGTCTTTGTCCATGCGATTTCCCAAGCAAGAATACTGGAGTGGGTTGCCATTTCCTTCTCCAGGGGATCTTCCTGCCTCAGGGATCGAACCTGTGTCTCCTGAGGCACCTACATTGCAGGTAGATTCTTTACTGTTGAATGACCTGAGAAGCCCAATACCAGTCATACTTTATATTAGAAGTCCATGGTGCATACTATAGGTAATAGTCACTAGTGTTTTATACCATAAAGGAATTTTAGAGCAGTATAATCTTAGCAAGTATATATCAGCTTTATAACTGAATAAATTTCACTCCCTTTGTTATTCAGTTCCTTTTCATTTTTCTATCTCACAGTGGACACTGGACAAAGAAAATAGATACAAACACAGCTACATTTCTAAGAATAATGATTTTAGACTTACAAATGGGCCTTAAGTAAGTACATGCAGAGAGTCTAATCTTACACTTTAACTTTTAATGTCAAATATTTTGTCTTCTTTTAACTAGAAGGGGGATTTAGAAGGCTTCCCCACCTCTACCTTCCAACTCCTTTCATCTCCCAGTCTTCCTAGCTCAATAAATGGTTCTCCTTTCACCAAGTTACTGGGGTAAAAATCTAGTCAGCTGAACTCTTTCTTGTCTTAAACCACTAACGAAGACACACACACACACACACACACACACACACACACACACACACACACACACACACACCCTCTCAGCTCTATGTGCAGAATGTCTGCAGGCTCGACATGACATTCTATCAACCCAGTGGACTGACTGCTTTTACCTTCAAGTCATCACAGTTCTCTATCTGAACCCCGCAATAGGCTTCCAAGTGATGCTCCTGCCTGTCTCCTTGGGTCAAGGACAATAGACTAGGTTATCTAATCTATTGTATATCAGATATAAAATATTTTTATATGTCTAATCCATAAATCAGATCATTTGTCTCCTGTGTTCAAATACCACCAATGGTTCCTCATGTCAGTCTGAAGAAATGTCCTTATCCTGATGCAATTTGAACCCCTACTACTTTTTTTATATCATCTCACAATGATTCACTTTCTTACTAAGATCTGATTATGGCTATCTTACTTGTCTCTGAGAATTCCTACGAAGTGAAGTGAAGTCACTCAGTCATGTCGGACTCTTTGCAGCCCCATGGACTGTAGCCCAACAGGCTACTCCGTTCATGGGATTTTCCAGGCAAGGATACTGGAGTGGGTTGCCATTTCCTTCTCCAGATGATCTTCCCAACCAGGGATCGAACCCCAGTCTCCTGCATTGTAGGCAGATACGTTACCGTCTGAGCTACCATTCCTATATAAGGTTCTAAATACTTGTTATCAATTTATTAATTTAGTTTATGGTATAACAACAGACTGGCATTGGTCTGTGTACATCACTTGGACTAGCACTGTTCTAAATCAATACACTTTTTATCACTTATCATCATCCGTCATGTAATATCTTTATTCAGAATGTAAGTTTTATGAGGGCAAGGTCTCTTATTTTGTTCACTGCTATACTTATTGCATTTACAAGTATTTGAACCATGGTAGGCACCCCATAAACACTTAATGATTGGATGAATAGATATGTGACTGTGGAAGTGTTAGAATTTGTCTAGAATTCCCATCTTACATGTAGCCTACAAATTATTTTTGATGACCAGAATTTTAGAACCATAGTTATCTTTAGATATTGGTAAGTCCAATTTACAGATAAATTAATGTGCTCAACAATGGAGAAGGCAATGGCAACCAACTCCAGTACTCTTGTCTGGAAAATCCCATGGACGGAGGAGACTGGTAGGCTACAGTCCGTGGGGTTGGGAAGAGTCGGACTCGACTGAGTGAGCTCACTTTCACTTTTCACTTTCGTTCACTGGAGAAGGAAATGGCAACCCACTCCAGTGTTCTTGCCTGGAGAATCCCAGGGACAGCAGAGCCTGGTGGGCTGCTGTCTATGGGGTCACACAGAGTCCAGAGTCGGACACGACTGAAGCGACTTAGCAGCAGCAGCAGCAGCTCAACAAGGATCGAACAGCTCTTCAGGAGCAGAAATGGAATAGGACTCTCCATTCATAGGCTATGTGCAAATGGTACAGTGTCTCATGTTACACAGAAGGCTTTATGAAACTGTCCAGCTTTGTGGAAAAGATTCCCAAGATTAAGGTTCTGTGGCCAGTAGAAAAACTATAGCATGAAACTTGGCATTGGTGCTTAAGAATATGGGCCAAATAGCACTAGTTGATTATATAACTGGAAAGTAGATCCTGAGCAGTATCTTAATTTTTTTTCAATTTCTGGGTAAATGAAGCTAAATGTAGCTTCTTGAAAAGAAAATCTTTTAAAATTTGCTTTTTCAAAAAGTCTGTTTAACTAAAGCACTCATATCTCTACAGAAACTTATATTACATGATAATCTACAAAATGTTTTAATTGAATTATATATTTATCACATTTTAATGTACTACTAAAAACTTGTCTTTTGTGTGTGTGTGTGTGTAATAAAGTTTTATTAAAATACAAAGGAGATAGAGAAAGCTTCTGACATAGGCATCAGAAGGGGGCAGAAAGAATACCCCCCCTTCTAGTCTTCAGCTGTATCTTATATAGTCACTAGCAGTCTGTTAATGAAAAGAAAGGAATGTCTTAGAATTTAGAATGGCACCAGATAATTCATCCCCGGCCATAAACGATTGACTTGAATCTTGTAGAAGGGCAGTTTACCAAACAAATAGTTTCATTTACATAGATTAGCGGAACAATATCTGAGTAAGTAGGTTTGGCCATTTGGCAGAACCAACTTGAAGACAGAGTCTGGGGTACATTAACATAGCTTAAGACAAACATTTCCATAAGAAAAAGAAATGTATTGGTTAACTCAAGGTTTGAGAATAGTTAGCTTCAGGTGAAACCAGGTGTCATGGCAACACAGCATTTTAAGAGAAACCTCCTTTTAAATTTGTATAGAGAAGGAAAAACATATCGCTGGTTTGTTTCCTCCTGCCGCTTAAGAGAGATAAAAATGTCTGGCACTTGCAGCATAGTTCCTCCCTTTGGAGACCCCCTGGCCTTCCTGCCTGTTACCCTCTCATTCCCCCCTTTTCTTTTAGGAGAATTATGTTGCCTAGGGAAAAGGGGCTTCGTTCTCATTCCATAACTGAATCATTTAAGATCATTTTGTAAAAAAGTAATCTCTGTAATGGATATAATCAATCACCTCTTAATTTTACTGTTTTGCAAATTCCAACTTCAAAGATCATGTTTGCTTAAATATATGTACATCTGCAGTTGCATCTAACAATTATATGATGGTTAAAAATCAGTTAATTAAAATCTTAAATTATTAAGCCATTATTATAGTTAATAACATTTACAAAGTATTGTATAAATTACAAGCCAGTTTTATTTATATCAACTTTCTTAGTTCTAAATTCTTTGAGAAATGGTTGTAAGAGCCACAAATATTACAATAATTGCCAGGAATTCAAGTACTGAACATCCTGGACTAAGGGAACTTCTGAGGGACATGCAGAAATTTTTTGAATTAGAAATGAAGTGACAAAATTTCCCAAATACTAGGTATATTAAACTTCGTATTATGTGTGACTCACAAAGAAAGAATGGAAGACAATGAGTTAAGTACAAATTGATTAAATTTTCTATACCCATGGTAAAACTGGGAGTGAAAAACAAGGTCTTCAGCTGACTCTATTATAAGCCCGTTTTCTTCTCTGCACTTTGTTCAAATAGAAGTTAATTAGATGTAGAAACATTAGTGAGAAATAGATAAGGGAGAGAAAACAGATTTGATAACCACTGCAACTATAATTTATTTGAGTTATTTATCTCTAATTTATCTCAGAGCATTTTGTTGGATACATGTCAATTAATTTTTCAAAATTGTGATTTTTTTTACTTTGTACATAAATTCTCAAATATTATGCTTTACTGCCATTTGTACAAAGGTGACTTTCTTCTTTGGAGGTTATGTTAAATGTTACTAATTCTTTATTACCTGTTGAATCAAACCCTAGTCACCTGTTCAGTCTTCAAAATTTTCCACAAATTGAGATCCTATTACAATATCTAATCAACCTAGTCCAAAGTTATTTTTTCAAATAATTTTCCATAGTTGTTAAAAGATTCTTTATACCATCCATCATTCAATTCACTCACGCTTTTTTTTTTTTTTAATTTTATTGTTAAAATTCATTCCTTTCACCTCATCGTGGATCCTGCCGACTCAGACAAAATTCATATCCATCACTATTTCCAACACTTGACTAGAGAATTTCTTTCTTTCAGAAAAGGTCTGAGTCATTCATTCAATTTACATTCCCCTAAAATTTATTTTCAAAGATTTATTCTAGTTTTATTTATATGGTTATTTTAATCTTGTTTTCCAATATGCATACCTAATTCTTCCCTAGATGATGAGCTGGCTTATACAGACTTGAGATCCTACATTCTATTATTTTCAGTTAGGGAGACCAAATTGGGTAATATATCATACAACAAGTATTGAGTAAGTACTCTACAAAGATTTGTAGATTTAAACCTAGACTAACTTACTGTGACCCATGCAGAGCAGAAAATAATACAAAATAATATAGAGAAAGACACTGGACTTAATATATCTTAAATCCAAAATACTAAATTTTCTGATTGAGTCTAAGTATTTACCTTGAACTGTTTAAGTTAATATGTCACATTCACACACTACTTTTGTGAAATTAAAAATATACTTTATTTTAATTGCATGCTTATTCAGCAGCCTTCTATAAGTTTAAAGGTATTTGTTTTTGTAAGCATATGTCAAACTTTGACTGCTTCTATAAAAACACGAGTATATACTTGTATATGTATACATATATATGTATGTATACATATACATATATATATATATATTTCTATTATCCATGTAAGTTTAAAAGTTGTAATCATAGCAAAAAAAAAAAATATATATATATATGTGTATATATATGTCTATTTAGAATACCAGACACTAGAGAGAGTTTTACAAGGTTTTCTCAGGCCACTGTCCTCTGACTCACAAAGTTTAAACGGTATTTTTATTTTCCAGACATAGCTAGACAAATGACTGCCTAACTACTATTCATTCATCTACTATTAAAGTCTCTTTTTACCTCTTGATTATACCATCCTATTCCTCAATGAATGGTATTTTGGTACCAACTATTGTAAATTTCAGGCTTGTCTAGTATAAAATTAACTTTCTTTCAGGATCAAAAGTATCTCGCGTGCCATTTGAGAACTACCTTACCCTTACAAGGGCTATAGATAAGGGGAAAAGACTTGTTTATAAGTGGCTGTTGTTTATAAATTAAGGTTTCTCTACACATTTCTATGAAGGCTTTCTGTGATGAAACAAAAAATTTGCTCCAGACCAGTTAACTTTAGATTTACCCAATAAATTTACTTTTCCTCAACTTGCTACCTAATTCAGCTGAGACCTGAGACTGAAGGGCCAGTGTACAAACAGCTCTGCTCAGCTCGCCTTGAGCCATGAAGCCAGCATACAATAAGAAAAAGCCACTGAAACTCTTTTTCTGGTACTTTCTAATTCATATTTTCTTATTGCTTCACTTTGCCAACCTGATTCAGAACTCAGGCTTCTGATTACCTTAACTCTCTCTCTCTCATCCTTTGAAATCACCCCCTGTAGTGGTCTGGCTCCACTTTTGCACACAGCTCTGGAAACGGGTAGAACTGACTCCACCCTAGCCCAGGACCAGTGAACTTGCTCTCGGTCTATAGCCCCCGTGTCCCCAAGGGAGAAAGGGGCACGGCCCACATGTGCTTCCTAGTGCGTCCCCATTAGGGGGCCAGGTCCTCATAAAGGAGCTCTGATGGAAGGCTGCAATTTCCGTCTGCTCCACACCATCCTGGCATCTTGATATTATTGCTTGTCTTAGCTCTGGTAGATATCTCTAGCTTCCAGCCTAAAAATTCAGCTGAGGTAAACAAATAATTATTCATTCTAATGCCAGTTATATTTTTAGACTGGGCTCCTTAATGACATTAATACATCCCATGTCTGTTATCCTGAACAGTCAGGGACTGGAAAATGCTTTGCTGTTTTTTATTTGATTCCCTGCCTTCTGTTACACCCTGTTTTCAACCTCGAATTAAATAAAGAGCAACACATGAGTGCCAAAAATGTTTGACAAGAGAACTCAAGAAGCATATGGTATTAAGTACAAAAAACTAGTTCTTAGCTAAGTAATTATTCTTCATTTGAAAATATGTACTATTACTTCTTCTTTTTGAAAAGTCAGCACACTTGAGGGCCAAGTGTTGCCCGGGGACTTTAACTTGAATAAAGCGCTGTGTTGGCTCAGAAGCTGTGAAATTACATAGCAACATGAGCAACACTTCAACTTCTCAAGTATCCCCTGCATTCTTTACCTCTGAACAGCTAGGGGGCATTTTGCAGAGAGGTCCCTAACTACTGCAAGCATTCACTCTATTTAATGTTTTTTTTAATTAACACTGCACAAACACCAATTCTATGTGTGCAGTGAAGTCTGTATTCTTCCCCAGGGTTTCCTTTCTCAAACGGATTCGGAAATGCAGCCACAGAATCTTGCCAGAATTTCCTTCTCCAATCCAATTCTTCCTCAAATCCTGAGGATCCCTAATCAAGAAGATAGTGGTTAAAATAAAATGAAACTGATATGGGAACAGGATAAAGGGAGGGGATATCTGGGGGGAAAAATTAGTTGATACAAAGATGCCCTGTGGTTGTTTGCACAGTTTTAAAACACTGGTTATAATTGTGAAATAATTGGATTTCTCCATAATACAATATGTGAAATTAGATGATCTGGCATCATTTAAAAGTTAGATAAAATGATCTTTAAGGTCACTGCCAGTTGTAAAATTCTATATTTAAAATCATCCAGGGAGCCTTTCAGAGGCCCTCAACTATGGGGCATCAAATGAGAACTATTATTCCTAAAGCACAAAGGATAAAACTCAAAGAATGAAGTTCAGAGATTAAAAGAATGAAGAATCCACAAACTAGTCTCTAAATACCATACTGCACAACTCTAAAAATCTCTTTGTAAATGTCTAAGAAACAAAAGAAGCATCTTCTCAAGCAGACTGAAATAAATTGGGGATTATGTATAGAAAATCTCCTTTAGGGTATAAAACTTCTCAGAAACAAACTGCATCCACTAAAAATTAGGTTAGTTTGAAAAATGTTGTAAACTTTGGTTTTGCTTTCATCTGTTTGAAGCTCACCAGTAACCCTCAATTGGAAAAACTGACTCCCTAAAGTACAGTGACATAAAGTCCCTTCACGCTTGCAATAGTTAGAAGATGGCATTTTAAACCTACTCAGTCTGTCTTTCTTCTTCTTGTTTATTGAATTACATCTTTTTTTGTAGACTTGGTATAGGAATTTGCTTTTATTAATGAAAAATATATAGTACTAAACTCATTTAAAGGTTCTATTGTATTACTTTGTGCATCACCAGGGGGCAGCACAATTCCCAAAGAACATTCTTTTGACTTAAGGATACAGAAAATTGTGCCATGTACTAAGTCACTTCAGTCATGTCTGACTCTTTGCAACCCTATGGACCATAGCCCACCAAGCTCATCTGTCCATGGGATTCTCCAGGCAAGAATATTGGAATGAGTTGCATTTCCTCCTCCAGGGTATCTTCCTGACCAAGTGATTGAACCCATATTCAACTGAAGAACCTGTGTCTCCTGCATTGAATGCGTTACTGCTGCGCCACCTGGAAAGCCTGTTGGTAAAGCCACTATGAGCTACCTGAAGTATCATATTCACATACCTTCACACTGAAATTTTAAACTATCAGGCTTATTACATGAACTATTTTTCTTTTAAAAATATTTGGGTTTTTTTTAGGATTCATAAAATGAAATGGGTCATAAAAAGTTAAAAGGTATTATAAATTTTACATGAAAATAGATGACTTATAAAATACAATAATATTTGAATACAACAAAATCTACAACATTGCCAAAGGGGGAAAATATTTTGCTAACTTATGGGAAGACAGAAACAGCAGCACAATAGTATATGCCTCTGAAGGTGTTTCACAAGTCCTATTTGCAATGTTCAGAGATACCAAGATGTTCTTATATTTAAATAAATAAAACATGTTTTTATATTAAAAATAATAAAACATGTATGCATAGACACACACACATACCCCCATGTATTACCCATTTCATCTTTAAACAATAAAATGCCTGTTTTCTTTTACCCTCAAAAGAAATTCATTCATTCACTCTCTCTCTTTTTTTCATTCCCTAAGAATTCATTTTTGATCACTTATTATGCCTCTGTCCTTAATATTTCACTATTTTGTTGGGGAGACAGACATGGCAACAAATTGTTCCAATACAGTTTGACAACAGTTTCAGTACAGTATGAAGAACCATGGAAACAGGAACAAAGTCATAGACAGTAAGTGCCTGCAGAACAGAGACTGCGTGTATCTTGTTCAGTAATGTTTCCTTCACTAGCTAAAGAAGTACTGGACAAGCAGAAAGCCCTCTACTAATACATGTTTCTGTATCAAATACCCAAAATTGCCCTGAATCAGAGTTGGAGATGGAACTTGAAAAACTAGTGAATTAGTTTCCGAGTGCTATTGTGATCAAGCACCTCAAACTGAGTGGCTTAGAAAAACAGAAACTGATCCTCTCAGTTCTGGAAGCTAGAATTTCAAAATCAAGTTGTTGGCAGGGCCAGACCCTAAGGATGTGTGAAAAGATCGTTCCTTGACTAGTCTCGCTTTTTGCCCTAGGCGTCCCTTGGCTGTGGCTGCATAATTCTGCTTTCCACCTCTATCTTCACATGGTGTTCCTGAGTCACTGTCTTTACATGATTATCTTCTTATAAGGACACTGCTGAGGTGGGATTAGGAGTCGATTTGTCCAGTACGGCCTTATTTTAACTTAACACATTCATAATAGCTTATTTCCAAATAAGGTCACATTCAGAGGTACTAGGTATTAGGACTTCGATATATCTTATGTATATAGGTTTCCCAGGTGGCACAAGTGGTAAAAAAAATTGCCTGCCTATGCAGGCAACACAAGAGAAACATGGCCATTCCCTGGGTCGAGAAGATCCCCTGGAGAAGGAAATGGCAACCCACTCCAGTATTCTTGCTTGGAAGATTCCATGGACAGAAGAGCCTGGTGGGATAGAGCCCACCGGATCACAAAGAGTTGGACATGACTGAGTGACTGAGCACACATATGTATCTTGCTAGCGGGACACAATTCCACCCATAACAACCAGTAACAACCACCTTCTCCTCTTCCACACTTTCACTTTTTCTTCCTCAATCCTTCTCTGTCTACCTTCCTTCCTCTAAGAGCAGCTCATTTTGAGACTCTACTGATGACCGCAGATTCCCACCATTCCTCTCTGAGAGTATCCTCTATTTTGCTAGACTCATTCTGCTTGTGCTGGGTTCGGCTCTGCTAAACTCGTACAAATTACCATCATTTACATGAGCTGCTTACATTCATGCCTAATTGTCATGCAGTAGAATAACAATTATGCATGTCATTAAATTCATGTGTGATAACCTTCAGTGTAAGTTTTATTTGATTATGGCACTAAACTTTATTCACGCATGCTTGGCCTTCATAGCGGGGCTGTTCAGGAAGAATGGCTGTCTCAGCCACTTAAAAAGTAATGACAGTAATATTGACCATAACCCTAACCTTCCCCACCTGAAATAAATATTGGGGCCATAAGTTGGTACCCACGTTACGGAAGGTTACCACAATCAAGTCCAGATTAAATAAGATCAATATTTCATCTATCAAGTATGAAAGAAAATGAAATATTTTATTCAACATTTTTAAGCTTTCTAATTTGCATTTGTTTCCAGAATGACAAGATATATGGGTTCAGAGTAGAAAGCATATTTATTTAACATATGTATTTTATTCTAATATCCTGATTAAATTTTCTGTGAATTTTTTAAAAGTATTGTTGGCATATGACAATCTGTAATTGCTCTATGTTCTGCTTCCAAACATTTCCTTGAGATACTTTTATGCATTTTTAAAGTCCATAATATAACAGTGTGCTATGGAACCAGCAATGTCAATGGAGTCAACATCTAACAGGTGCACAAACTTGGAATACACTCCATGCATACCACCTCATTTAACTATCTCAGCAGCTTAATTAGGTGGGCATTTTAAAATTGCATTTAATTTTTTAATTATAAAAATAAAAATATCAATTTTAGAAAATTTAGGGATTATAAAGTGGTACACTTAAGAATCATTCACACCATCTGAAATCAGGTACTATTAACATTTCTTAGGAATATTAGTGTTACTAATTTTGCAAGCCCCAAGGACCACTCTTATTATAAGTGATCTTGGTCATTTCATTCAGATATATCTAAATGGGAACTCTTATTTTATAAAACCCTTTGTAGCATGAATTTTAATTAAAATTATATCACAAATATTTGCTCATATTAATAAAGCTTTTAATAGATTATATGATTATGTTGATTTTTGAACATCTAGGTCTATTCCAAATTCTCAAGTTTTGTAAAACATAGTAAGAGCTCTGGCTCCAGAATCAAATTTTGTTCCATGATCTCCTATATTTGTGACTTTGGATTAATTACTCTGGTTTAGTTTCCTCTATAACAGGGAGTTAATAATAATATAGTCTAGAATACTATGATGATTAAATAAAATAATTCATATAGTTGGCATAAACAGTATCTAGCACATCCTAGGATTCAGATAATTGGTAGCTGTCGATGACCAGGTTTACACAAAGTATTGCTTTCTAATGCCCTCATCTGTTCACTCTCGTTTCCTTCTTTCTCTTTGGACTTTCCTGTCAGTCTTCTTTGCAACTAACTCTTTCTTTGTCTGCTATTTAAATAGTTTCCTGTGAAACTTAGATCCTTTTCTCTTATTCTGCATTCTCTCTATTTTCTCCATGAACAGTCTCTTCCATTCTCATAGGCTTCATTATTATCTGTATACTGCAGGTGCCCATATTTCTATCTTTAGCCCAGACCACTCTTTTCACCCGTACATGCAGCTGCCTCATGCATATTTCCATCTGGATGTCTCAAGACACTTCAAAACCAGAAGGTCCAAAGCTGAAACTGTCCCTTTTTCAAAATGAGATTCTCTTCCTCTTATGATTCTTCATTCAGTGGATGACCACCAATAGCGCTTTACTACTCTGGACTGAATGCTGAATTATTTTCCACTCAGCATTTTCCCTTGCCTCAGAGCACATACATTAACAAGTCGCCATGATTCAATATCTAAAATACCTTTTATTGTCCTCATTTCTCGGCAACCTGACTAGTACTGCCTTAGTCTATATCCCTGTAATCTATTGTCCAGATTGCTATGGTATTCATCTAAACAGAGTTCATCCAATGCATTTTGCATGCTGCTATGAGACTTTTAAAAAAATATTTAAAAAATAAAATAAATCTTACCATGCAGCCGCTCATACTTAAAAGATGCCAATAGTTTCCCTGAGCTTTGGTAATGAAAGTCTTTCAAGACCATGCATCATCTGGCCCCTCCTTCACCTGACCAGTCTTAGGACTTAGTATCACCTACCCCCAATTCCACCCACACCCCGTTAGCACTATTCACTCCTATCATCCTGAACTTCTCCCAGTTTCTCTCACCTTCAGGCATTTACACTCCTCTCACTGCAGGGGCACTTTTACCTCTACCCTTTCTTCATTAAACTAACTTTTTACCCAATCTTCAAGTCTCAGATAATGGTCAAATTATTTTTAAAAAGTAAAATCTGTTGTTATAGTTCTTGACGTCTACTGAGCACATTAAATGTCACATTATGATTAGTTGTAGTGAAAGGTGTGTTTCAAGAACAATGATATATTTTAAACTCAACAGAATAAATGAGCTCCATTGTCCACTTTCCATCATAGCTATCTGGATCATGAAGATCTTTTTTTGTGCAGTTCATCTGTGTATTCTTGCCACCTTTTCTTAATATCTTCTACTTCTGCTAGGTCCATACCATTTCTGTCCTTCATTGTGCCCATCTTTGCACGAAATGTTCCCTTGGTAAGTCTAATTTTCTTGAAGAGATCTCCAGTCTCTCCCATTCTACTGTTTTCCTCTATTTCTTTGCATTGTCACTGAAGGAAGCTTTCTTATCTCTCCTTGCTTTTCTTTGGAATTCTGCTTTCAGATGGGTTTAACTTTCCTTTTCTCCTTTGCCTTTAGATTCTCTTCTTTTCTCAGCTATTTATAAGGGCTCCTCAGACAACCATTTTGCTTTTTGCATTTCTTTTTCTTGGGGATGGTCTTGATCACTGCCTCGTGTACAATGTCATGAACCTCCATCCATAATTCATAAGGCACTCTATCAGATCTAATCCCTTGAATCTATTTCTCACTTTCAGATAACTACGATGGTTTGATCACTCAACTAGAGCCAGACATCCTGGAATGTGAAGTTAACTGGGCCTTAGGAAGTATCACTATGAACAAAGCTAGTGTAGGTGACAGAATTCCAGTTGAGCTATTTCAAATCCTGAAAGATGATGCTGTGAAAGGGCTGCACTCAATATGCCAGCAAATTTGGAAAACTCAGCAGTGGCCACAGGACTGTAAAAGGTCAGTTTTCATTCCAATCCCAAAGAAAGGCAATGCCAAAGAATGCTCAAACTACCACACAATTGTACACATCTCACATACTAGCAAAGTAATGCTCAAAATTCTCCAAGCTAGGCTTCAATAGTATGTGAACTGTGAAATTCCAGATGTTCAAGCTGGATTTATAAAAGGCAGAGGAACCAGAGATCAAACTGCCAACATCCACTGTATCACTGAAAAAGTAAGAGAGTTCCAGAAAAACATTATCTATTTCTGCTTTATTGACTATACCAAAGTCTTTGACTCTGTGGGTCACAACAAACTGTGGAAAATTCTTAAAGAGATGGGAATACCAGACCACCTTACCTGCCTCCTGAGAAATCTGTATGCAGGTCAACAAGCAACAGTTAGAACTGGACCTAAAACAATGAACTTGTTCCAAGTTGGGAAAGGAGTACATCAAGGCTGTATATTGTCACCCTGCTTATTTAAATTATATGCAGAGTACATCATGCAAAAGTCTGGGCTGGATGAAGCACAAGTTGGAATCAAGATTGTGGGGAGAAATATCAGTAACCTCAGATATGTATATGACACCACCCTTATGGCAGAAAGTGAGGAAATAAAGTCTCTTGATGAAAGTGAAACAGCAGAGTGAAAAACCTGGCTTATAACTGAACATTCAGAAAACTAAGATCATGGCACCCAGTCCCATCACTTCATGGCAAATAGATGGGGCAACAGTGGAAACAGTGACAGACTTTATTTTTGGGGGCTCCGAAATCACTGCAGATGGTGACTGCAGCCATGAAATTAAAAGACGCTTGCTCCTTGGAAGAAAAGCGATGACTAACCTAGACAGAATATTAAAAAGCAGACAAATTACTTTGCCAACAAAGGTCCATCTAATCAAAGCTATGGTTTTTCCAGTAGTCATGTATGGGATGTGAGAGTTGGACTGTGAAGAAGGCTGACTGCAGAAGAATTGATGCTTTTGAACTGTGGTGTTGGAGAAGACTTCTTGAGAGGCCCTTGGACAGCAAGAAGATCCAACCGGTCCATCCTAAAGGATATCAGTCCTGAATATTCATTGGAAGGACTGATGCAGAAGCTGAAACTCCAATTCTTTGTGAAGAACTGACTCATTGGAAACAATGCTGGGAAAGATTGAAGGCAGGAGGATAAGTGGATGATAGAGGATGAGATGGTTGGATGGCATCACCAACTCAATAGACATGAGTTTTAGTAAGCTCCAGGATTTGGTGATGGACAGGGAGCCTGGAATAATGCAGTCCATGGGATAGCAAGGAGTTGGACACGACTGAGTGACTGAACTGAACTGTCCACCTTCCACATGTAATATATATGTAAGTGTATGTGTGTACACAAATATATTTTCAAAGTCAGAGTTACCTGGCAAGTTAGAATTTGTGGAAGAAAGTACCCTGTGTGAAAAATGCACAGATTGATTTGAAAAAGGAAATAAACAATGACATGTTTCAACATATTCCACCACTTTGTGAAAATAGACATCGATGAACATTTTTTTTTAGTCTCCATAAAAGTAAGAACTACAGAAAACAGCTATCTTTTCATTAGGTAAGTATTTTGGGGAGATGCACCTATTAACTAAGTTTTTATCTCACATCTGGTAGCTTCTTAATTACCATTTATCCCAAACCAAGAATAATTTTAATTTTTTTCACCCCTGAACATCTTAACTCTATAAATATGCTGTATTTGACAACTTCAGTCCCTACTGCTGCTGCTGCTGCTGCTGCTAAGTCGCTTCAGTCGTGTCTGACTCTGTGCGACCCCATAGACGGCAGCCCACCAGGCTCCTCTGTCCCTGGGATTCTCCAGGCAAGGATACTGGAGTGGGTTGCCACTTCCTTCTCCAATGAATGAAAGTGAAAAGTGAAAGTGAAGTTGCTCAGTCATGTCCAACTCTTCTCGACCCCATGGACTGTAGTCTACCAGGCTCCTCTGTCCACGGGATTCTCCAGGCAAGAGTACTGGAGTGGGGTGCCATTGCCTTCTCCATCATTTCCTACTAGTCATAATAAATACATATATTATTACCAAGTGTATTTTTTTTTTTTAACCAAGTGTATTTTTCTTTAAATTCACTTGACTGTCCACTTGGCAAAAAGCAACCCTTAAAAGGGAGATTTTAACATCCTAACAGGAATGTTAGGAACCTCATCTTCTTTTCTTTAGGCTTTTGGGCCTCCCCAAAACATAAAACAAATGTAGTATTTGTAGTCTCTATCCTTCCTGCAGGTAATCCCGCAGGTTTTAAAGTCACACACTGTGTCTGCTCTGGAGCAGAGTGAAGAAAGCACAGCTCAAACAACTGCATTCCACACTTCCCACTCCCAAATTGCTGACTCTTCTTGTCCTGGTAACTAGGCTATTGAGGCTCGCATTTTTGTCCCCAATCCCTCCCTCCTGACCACCAGCTGTCTCTTGCTCCTTCCTCGGGTGGGTGGTAGACTGACTCATGCCCTTTGTTAAGTGACTGCACTGCCTCTCACTAGAGGTGGGACTTCCCTGGTGGTTCAGTGGTAAAAAATCTGCCTGCCAATGCAGGAGACCTGGACTCAATCCCTAGGTGGGAAGATCCCCTGGCGAAAGAAATGGCTACCGACTCCAATAGTCTTGCCTGGGAAATCCCACGGACAAAGGAACCTGGCGGGCTACAGTCCATGGGGTCACAAAAGAGTTGGACATGACTTAGTGACTAACCAATAACAACTCCCTACAGGTAGAGTGAACTTTTTGGCCCAAGAGATACTGGGTTTGGCCTCAGACAGAACCTGACCAAGAGAAAAAACACCGACAGTAAAAGAGTATGTAAATTCTAAGCCGGAGCATTAAGAGTCTAACTTTTGTTGTTGTACAGTAGAAGCCAATATAACACTGTAAAGCAAATTTCTTCCAATTAAAAAATAGATTAAAAAAAAAAGAGGCACTGCATGTTCCATGGTCCTCATATTTTGCTTCTAACATCCTTATGGGAAGAATAGCTCTCAGTGTGGATGACAACACTTGTGGGAAACCTACAACTTGAAACCAGGCTCTGACTAGATCAGCTAATCCAGGGACATATGATTGAGAATGAAAGTTTTATTTCAAGCCACTAAGTTTGAAATTGTTTGTTATGCAGCATTACTGTGGAAAATGTTAACTAATTGAGCAGTCTACTGAAAATCTTAAAACTCATTTGTTTCTTTTTTAAAAATAAATCATGGCAAAAGTCAAATATCCATTCCCCACCCCCACTTTCTTGGGTTCCCTGTACATGAAGCCCATATTAGATTCCCAGTGTCACAACTCCATTTGCCAAAAGCTGAGGGTGCCTGCTTCCCAAGATGAGAGAGAACAGACACTCCCAGAAGGACAAAGGCCTCCTACAAGCTTGCCAAGCAGAACTCCTAGAAACATCCTTCAGTGGCTACTTACTGACCTTCAATAAAAGTCATGCTCTTTGAAAGGCACAGAATCTGTGAAGAAGTAGGACACAAACAATTTCTGATTCAGAGTATCATAAATCCTGTAGAGCCAACAATACATTTATTTTGTATTCCTTTTAAATTCAAATGTTATAGTTTATGCACATGAATATGTGTATAAATTATATCACACACAGTTTGCATCTCTTTTTTACAAATACCATAATTTTTGTGGTTCAATTCATAAAGCATTATCACTCCGATTGTCATACATGAAACCTTGCGATTTTCCTACAAAGTAAGATACACAGATATTAATCTATGCATTTTACTGATAAAGAAAATAAGTCAAAATGACTTTTTAGTAATAACAGTAAGTAATATCTATTGAATTCTTATAGTTGTCCAGATTATTGCCGAGAATTTTACAGGAAATATTCCACTTAATCAAACAACTCAAAGCAGACAAATACTATTATTATTCCCATTTTTCAGGTGTGGTAACTAGCTCAAGTAACTTGTATAGATCACATTACTGCTGAGTGTTGTCGGCATATTTTGTGTCATTCATACATTCACATGCATTTATGCAATAAATATTTAATAAATCCTCACAGTATGACAAGTAGTGAGATATGAAAGCCAAACTCTTTATAAAGAAACTGTACTATGAGTAAAGGATGTTGAGGATTTTGTGTAACCTCCAAGGTGGTTCTCAAAACCAGTACCCTGAAGTGTCACCTAGAATGGGTATTGAAAAGACCGTGATTCACTGGATCTTAAAAAAATTGCGGGATTCGTGTTTTTAGCAGCCTCTAAGTCATCTGGATGGACAGAGTCAATTGAGACTACAGTAACTCTCAAATGTACATAGCCTGATAGAGCTGAGAAGTAAGAAAAATAAAGCCAATCTAATAATTTTTTCATAAACCCATATTTTTAATTCTTTAAAAAATATGAGAAATATTATATTAGTTACACAACACAGAGGTAGAGAGTTGATCAAAGAAATCTCTAAAACTGGGAATTTTTTATTTGCAGGTACTTTCAGGATCACATCAGTTCAGTCACTCAGGCCTGTCTGACTCTTTGTGACCTCATAGACTGCAGCACACCAGGCTTCCGTATATCACCGACTCCTGGAGCCTGCTCAAACTCATGTACCTTCAGTCAGTGATGCCATCCAACCATCTCATCGTCTGCCATCCCCTTCTCCTCCTGCCTTCAATCATTCCCAGCATCAGGGTCTTTTCCAATGAGTCAGTTCTTCGCATCAGGTGACCAAAGTATTGGAGTTTCAGCTTCAACATCAGTCCTTCCAATGAATATTCAGGGCTGATTTCCTTTAGGACTGACTGGTTTGATCTCCCTGCAGTACAAGGGACTCACAAGAGTCTTCCCCAACACCACAGTTCAAAACCCTCAATTCTTTGGTGCTCAGCCTTCTTTACGGTCCAACATTCGCATCTATACATGAATACTGGAAAAACCATAGTTTTGACTATATGAACCTTTATCGGCAAAGTAATGTGTCTCCTTTTTAATATGCTGTCTAGGGTGGTCACAGCTTTTCTTTCATGGAGAAAGCATCTTTTAATTTCATGGCTGCAGTCACCATCTGCAGTGATTTTGGATCCCAAAACAATAAAGTCTATGATAATTTCCATTGTTGCCCCATCTATTTGCCATGAAGCAATGGGAACAAATGCTATGATCTTCTTTTTTTGAATGCTGAGTTTTAAGCCAGCTTTTTCACTCTTCTCTTTCACTGTCATCAAGAGTTCTTCTTCACTTTCTGCCATAAGGGTGGTATCATCTGCATATCTGAGGTTATTGATATTTCTCCCAGCAATCTTGATTCCAGCTTGTGCTTTTCACTCCAGCATTTCTCATGATGTACTCTGCATATAAGTTTAATAAGCAAGGTGACAATATACAACCTTGATGTACTCCTTTCTCAATTTGTAACCAGTCTGATGTTTCATTTCTGCTTCTAACTGTTGCTTCTTGATCTGCATACAGATTTCTCAGGAGGCAGGTAATGTGGTCTGGTATTCCCATCTCTTAAAGAATTTTCCACAGTTTTCTGTGATCTACATAGTCAGAGGCATTAGCATAGTCAATGAAGCAGAAGTAGATGTTTTTCTGGAACTCACTTGCTTTTTCGATGATCTAACGGATGTTGGCCAGAGAAGGCAATGGCACCCCACTCCAGCACTCTTGCCTGGAAAATCCCATGGACGGAGGAGCCTGGTAGGCTGCAGTCCATGGGGTCACAAAGAGTCGGACACGACAGAGCAACTTCACTTTCACTTTTCACTTTCATGCATTGGAGAAGGAAATGGAAACCCACTCCAGTGTTCTTGCTTGGAGAATCCCAGGGATGGGGGAGCCTGGTGGGCTGCCATCTATGGGGTCACACAGAGTTGGACACAACTGAAGTGACTTAGCAGCAACGGATGTTGGCAATTTAATTTCTGGTTCCTTAGCCTTTTGTAAATCCAAATTGAGCATCTGGTAATTCTTGGAGCACATACTGTTGAAGTCTTACTTTGAGAATTTTGAGTATTACTTTGCTACTATGTGAGATGAGTGCAATTGGGCAGTAGTTTGAACATTCTTTGGCATTGCCTTTCTTCAGGATTGGAATGAAAACTGATATTTTCCAGTCCTGTGGCCACTGCTGAATTTTCCAAATTTGCTGGCATATTGAATGCAGTACTTTCACAGCATCATCTTTTAGGATTTGAAATAGATCAACTGGAATTCTATAACCTCCACTAGCTTTGTTCATAGTGATGCTTCCCAAGGCCCACTTGACTTCACATTCCAGGATGTCTGGTTCTAGGTGAGTGATCACACCATAATGAGTATCTGGGTCATAGGATTTTTTGTATAGTTCTTCTATGTATTCTTGCCACCTCTTCTTAATGTTTTCTGCTTCTTTTAGGTCCATACCATTTCTGCCTTTTTGTGCCCATCATTGCATGAAATATTCCCTTGGTATCTCTAATTTTCTTGAAGAAACCTCTCATCTTTCCCATTCTATTGTTTTCCTCTATTTCCTTGCATTGATCACTGAGGAAGGCTTTCTTATCTCTCCTTGCTATTCTTTTGAACTCTGTATACAGATGGGTATGTCTTTCCTTTTCGCTTTCGCCTTTTGCTTCTCTTCTTTTCTCAGCTATTTGTAAGCCCTCCTCAGACAACCATTTTGCCTTTTTGCATTTCTTTTTCTTGGGGATGGTCTTGATCACTGTCTCCTGTACAATGTCACGAACTTCCGTCCATATTTCTTCAGGCACTCTATCAGATATAATCCCTTGAATCTATTTGTCACTTCCACTGTATAATCATAAGGGACTGGCTTTATGTCATACCTGAATGGTCTTGTGGTTTTCCCAACTTTCTTCAACTCAAGCCTGAGTTTTGCAATAAGGAGCTCATGATCTGAGCCACAGTCAGCTCCTGGTCTTGTTTTTGTTCACTTTATAGAGCTTCTCTATCTAAAGGTGCAAAAGATAATCAATCTATTTGGTACTTACCATCTGGCGATGTCCATGTGTAGAGTCTTCTCTTGTGTTGTTGGAAGAGGGTGTTTGCTATGACCAGTGTGTTCTCTGGGCAGAACTCTGTTAGCCTTTTCTTTGCTTCATTTTGTACTCCAAGGTCAAATTTTCCTGTTACTCCAGTATCTCTTGACTTCCTACTTTGGCATTCCAAATGATGGAATGGACATGAAAAGGACAGCTCTTTTTGGTGTTAGTACTAGAATGTCTTATAGATCATTGTAGAACCATTCAGCTTCAGTTTCTTTGGCATGAGTGGTTGGGGCATAGAGGTGGATTACTGTTTGACACTGAATAGTTTGCCTTGGAAATGAACCGAGATCATTGTGTCATTTTTGAGATTACACCCAAGTACTGCATTTTTTATCTTTTGTTGACTATGAGAGCTACTCCGTTTCTTCTAAGGGATTCTTGCCCACAGTAGTGTATATAATGGTCATTTGAACTAAATTCACCCATTCCGGTCCATTTTAGTTCACTGATTCCTAAAATGAAGATGCTCACTCTTTCCATCTCCTGTGTGACCACTTCCAATTTACCTTGATTCATAGACCTAACATTCCAGGTTTCTATACAATGCTGTTCTTTACAGCATTGGACTTTATTTTCATCACCAGTCACATCTACAATGTGGGCATTGTTTTTGCTTTGGCTTGGTCTCTTCATTCCTTCTGGAGCTATTTCTCCACTCTTCTCCAGTAGCATATTGGGCACCTACCGACCTGGGGAGTTCATCTTTCAGTGTCATATCTTTTTGTCTTTTTATCCAGTTCATGAGGTTCTCAAGGAAAGAAAACTGAAGTGGTTTGCCATTCCCTTCTCCAGTGGACCAAATTTTGTAAGAATTCTCCACCATGACCCATTTGTCTTGGATGGCCACACGTGGCATGCCTTATAGTTTCATTGATTTAGACAAGGCTGTGATACATGTGATCAGTTTGATTAGTTCAAACTAATTAGTTTTCTGTGATCGTGGTTTTCATTCTGTCTGCCCTCTGACGGATAATAATAAAAAATAAATATAGGAAGCTAACCTTCAACACCTTTCTTTAGTCTTCTCCTGGATAGAACCATTGGGGTAACAACAATACTGCCATAAAGTAAACCTTGTAGAATCACCATAAAAATAAAATAACTGAGAAAAGAAAGAAAAATAATAGATACTTCATGTTCTAGAAGAGAGTAACAGATTTTCTCTTCTCCAAGTTGACATAATAAAAAGATTATAAAAAAGAGGAAAGTAAAAGTGGAATAAATTATGTTGTCCCAGCAAAATTAGGTAGATTACAAAACTGTTAACTATTAACTTTAATTCAAGAAGTTAAGCATATGTAGAGAATGATTCATTTGTAAAGACAGTAATTTAATATTCAAGAATCAATAATGATCTGTTCCTTTAAATGTTTAACATAATATCTAGTATATGTCCTCTCCCCTATGCAAATCTAGAAAAGAATCTTACTAGAACATATGTCTAGAATAGTGTCTGATATTTATTAGTCCCAGAAAAATATCTGACATGTGAATGAATGAATGAATTCCTTCAACAAAGGCAAATCTAACAGGGGTATTATCTTCTGTAATAACACTGACTTAAAAGGAAATAACTTCAAAATAGAATGGGAGGAAACTTACTTGCAAGGCTTAAAGGATTTTGCTTTAACTGAACCACAATCTTTCACAATGCCAGCCCTTTTTGAATGTATATGGAAGTCATTGATTTCTTATACAAATTAAAGCAGCTGTAAATTTAACTTACAAGTATTGCTTGTGTATATGTGTTGGGGGGTTGGGTTGGTGGGTGGAGTGTTGGAGAGGTATCTCTTAAAATAAAATTTTCTTCAGATATAAAAATGTACATGCATAGACTTTTGTATATATTACTAACTTAAGCCTGTGCATTAATACTCTATAAGTTAAAAAGCCTACAAGTTAAAAATAGCAAAAGGGTACTAGTTACAGTTGAGTGGCACTTATTGCGGATTTACTCACTGCAAACTCTCCTTGATATGCTGCCTGTCTCTTCCTGGTAAATGGCAGTGAAGGTCAGTGAATCTAATTTGACAATAATGAGCCTGTTCTGCAATGTGCTATAATATTGTGTCCCTACTTTTTTTTTTTAAGGTATTATCCAATCAAAATCACTGTTCAATGACACTAGGGAAACCCCAGGAGAGATGAGGAGAGTCAAAGAACAGTACTCTCTTATTTTTCTTTTCCAATAATGGAGGCAGCAGAGGTTATGAACATGTTCAATATGCATTAAAACAAAACACAGCCTGATAGGAATGTTTTAATTAATAACAATTATCTTCTGCAGCATTGTGATTCAAGCCAGTTCTCTGAGCATGAAGGAGAAACTTGACACTTGTGCTTCTTTGTGGACAGAGAGATTTTAAGCAAAGTTAATGGAAACTCAGCGGATGAACGGTGCTGCAGTTCAAATGTACTGTAAAATTACTGGAATCATTTCAATGTCACAGGACTACACTGCATTGCATTTATGATTATTACCTCTCGCTATGCTTTAGTGATATTTTGTTAGATATCCTAAGGATCGTCTTTTAAAAAAATCATAGTATTGAGAGAATAATTATGAAGCAGCAAATTATAATTATTTTTATATAATAATTTAGATATATTCTATACATATCCTAAACATTCTTTATAAAATTTGTCTATATAACAACTTCATAATAATAGCAAATAATAATTATTATTATAGAAAAGATACAAAAGCTGGAATATTGACACAGGATAATGACCTACCAATAGTTATATCCCATCCCAATGCCTTTGTAAATCTTATCTTTAGCTTTTATTTCTCAAAAGATAATTCTGGAAACTGATATGTGAAAATCACATTGAATACATGTTTAAAATATATATTCTTGGTCCCCACACCAGACATTCTAAGTCAACATCTCCTGGGACGGGGCCATCACTCTGTGTTTTAACAAGTTCTCCAGATATTGTCACACACATTAAAACTTGAGAAGCACTGTCCCAGCCCAGAGGTTTTAAACTGGTAGCAACAGAATTCAGGGGTCTATGCACTTGTGGTGGAAAAAAATGCTCCTTAATTTTCATTGAATTGTAATATTCCCTTCTATTACTAATGCAGTCAACAAATCACAGTGGTTTAAAGTGTCTGTTAGGACTTTTGGACTCTGTGGGAGAAGGCGAGGGTGGGATGTTTTGAGAGAACAGCATGGAAACACGTATATTATCTAGCGTGAAACAGATCACCAGCCCAGGTTGGATGCATGAGACAAGTGCTCGGGCCTGGTGCACTGGGAAGACCCAGAGGAATCCGGTGGAGAGGGAGGTGGGAGGGGGGATCGGGATGGGGAATACATGTAAATCCATGGCTGATTCATGTCAATGTATGACAAAAACCACTACAATATTGTAAAGTAATTAGCCTCCAACTAATAAAAATAAATGAGAAAATAAAACAAAAAATAAAGTGTCTGTTAGTTGTCATTAGTAAAAATCAGAGATATTGCCCTAGGATAATGCAGTTGTTATAGGTATCTCAAAGTACCACTGCCATTAATTGCTACTCAAATTATATCAATTATTAGACTCATGGCTACAGCTCTTAATTTAATGAAATATGAAATGAGTATATATACATATGTATGTGTGTGTGTTTGTGTACATATAAAACTATATCAGGAGTATTTAAAATACTATTTTGATAACTGTTTCAATATAACTGGTTTGCTTTGTAACCCTACATATTTTCTTTGATGCATTTAGCATTAATATTCTGAACAGAGATCCCAGGCTTCATGAGACTAGCACAAGTGTCTACAATACACACAGTTAAGAATCCAGGTCCAAGCTCTCCTGGACCTTGCATTTATGCAGTGGGACAAGGAAAGTGTGGCAAGAGCTAAATGTAAGCTGTTTCTCTGGCTCAAACAAACCCTCCCTGGCATTTCCTCTGAACGGACACAGATGTGGGAGCATAAAGGAAGGTGGCTCATAAAATTCCAATATGTTTAAGAGTCGGGGGAGGGGAGGGGAATGCAAAGGAAAGCAAGAACACTTGTCAGTCATGAATGGCTTATTGGCTGACTTCGTCAGCAGGGGAGCTGAATTTGATCAGTTCTGCCGTGATTAGTGTCACTACAGTCAAGTGTAATTTCTGTATAAATAGAAGTGGTGGATAGGAAAATAATTCAGTCCATCCCTCTAAATTGTCTCAGTCAGCACAGACAAAAACTGTCAGCCCGAGGAGGGGGAACGCACACGTATCCAACCAAGCCTGTAATTGTATTCAGTATTCAAATATTTCCAACTACAGAATATTATTTTCAACGTAAGACCAAAGAAAAACCAATGTTGGTTGTGCAGCTCATCTAACTGTGAAAACAGCATTTGTTTATTTTTCATTGTCTCACTGGTAAAGTAAGCAAGTAAGTACTTTGTATTTTATCACTTTTCAGTAGTAGGATATTTTCATCTAAAAATATGCCTCTCTTCTAATTCCTTAGCTTAATGAATAAAACCTCCTTTCAATCAATTGTCCAAGATAGGAATTTGAAGGAATCCTTTCCCTCTTTCACTAAATGGATCACTAAATCCTGTTAAATGTGTCTCCCTACTGTCTCTAAAAATAATCCACTTCTGTTAGACCCATTGCTAGTTAGGTTAGTTCAGAACTAATATCATTATTTTAATTAAAATACAGGAACAGACTCGTAACTGGTCTCCTTGGCTCGAACCCTTATTGTTGCCAAAGTTTACTTCATATGTTCTCAGAATAACAATTTTAAAATACACTCTTGATGTCACTTCCCTGCAAAAACACACAGCCATGAAATTCTACTAACCCCAGGGAACATGTCATAATTCTTATGGTTTATCAGGTCCCAGACTACATTTTTGCCTTCATACTCCTCACTGACACTCTGGTCTTGAAACATCAACACAGGAGAAAACAACACACCAGGACTATATCATTGTTTACTCATATGATACAAACAATGTTCCTAATGATGATGTTACATGATGAGTGAATCTTGATGAATTGTGGTTGATATTGTATTTTTGAACAGGCAGGAAAGAAGAATACACCTGTCTTATATGATTAGACTCAATTTTGTCATTTAAAGAAATATCAGTTACCTAGAAAATTAAATATTCTCTGATGAGAATACTCGATGAGAGCATTGTGCACATAGAGACGCATATTTTTCAAAGACCAGGTAGTCAGGGGACACTGGCTCTATCTCAAATTATGTGTCTTTGCACAAGTCACTTTTCACTGGGCCTTGAGTTTCTCATAGGTAAAATACGTGGAGAAAATTCATACCTACCTTTAAAATCTAAAGTCTATGTAGTAGTTTGACAATCTGTCCATAAATGATTTGGCACTCTGCCTTCAAGAGGGACAGCGCAATTCCCCTCCATGTAAGTGTGGGCTGGACTGAGTGACTCATTTCAAATAAACAGAATATGGTAGACATGATAATATGTTACCTCTGTGGTTACAATGCAAAAAGCTTGAGGCATCAGGGCCCCGTTTTCAGTTCTCTTCTCTCTGCTTCTCTCTTTCTTTTTTCTCAGGTAGCCTATAGAAATGTCCAAATAGCAAGAAATATAGGTCTCCAGCCAACAGAAACTGATGCCTGTGAGTCACTGATGGGCATGGAAGTAAATTCCCCAGCCACAGGCAAGCTTGGAGTTGACTGACCACAACCTCAGCCAACAGCTTGCCTGCCATCTCCACAGAGCTACTGTCAGACTGACTGCTAAACCACTCTCCTAATCTGACTCTCAATCTGCGAGATAATACGTGTTTGCTTTCTTAAGGTGCTAAATCTTGGGGTAATTTTTCACGCAGAAACAGATAACTAACACAAATCAGAATCCAATATATCAAGTAGTTCTGCGACATCATTATCTTTTAAGTACTTCCTTATTCTTCATCCCTACACTCTTTTCAACGTCAAAAACAGCAAACTAATTGCTACTAAAGGTTTACTTTTAACAAAAATTACTGAGTTTAGAAAACAGATTTACACTTGCACAATGTAGATTTACACGTGTATTACACTCTTAAAAGGATTAGAGTTGACGTATTTTCAATGAAAAGGAACTCATATGAATGCCAGTCAAGGTGCGTAACATGGACCCCATGCTGTGGGATTTGTTCCTTTCTCAGCTTGTGTATGACAGGCTAGTTGCAATTACATCAATGGATTGTTTTCTATCATCCTCACCAGTGCATTAATGAAAGGCCATACAATTAAAGAAAAGATCATACTGTTTGAGGAAAGCAAGGTAACCAGTTTAAACAAGTAGATGGAATTAAATCATTTTACTAGCACTATTTTCCAATCCAGTAATTGCTGAAACTACTCTGAAATGCTGGGTATATCCATATTCAATATGGACTATCCTCAGAGCCACCTTCCAAACTTATCTTTAAAAATGCAGTGCTTAGCTAATATAATTTCCTTAATTATTCTCTCATACTGGCAAACTGAAAATTTACAAAATAATATTAAAAGAAAGACACTATCTGCAGGGTTACTCTATGTCCATAGCTTTAACTCATACTCTTGGCTTTAACACAGGTTTCCCTGTGTTATTCAAATCCGTGGTAGGTCCATATGCATTGTCTTCATTTCTCCTCTTTTCATTAATCATCCTTTTATCTAACTGAACCTCTACTCTGGATTTTAGCACTTTGAGACAAGGACCAGTTCATAGTGTCATGCCAAGCATAATGAGCACTGGGCCAGGAGCTCCAGTTCCAGGCTCACTCCATGCTTTCAAGGCCCAGGGCAGGGGGCGGGGTGGAGGGGGTGGAGAAGAGGGGTGGGGGGGCAGGGTTGGGGGGGAGGAGGGAAAAGAGCACTGGGGATGATGGAGGTAGCCAACTCTTATTCAAAATTATTCATCAAAATTTTGATTTATAATCAAGTGGCTCATAATTGTGCCCCTTCCCCAGTCTATTCCCTAGTAAAGAAGTGAGACTTTTCATCCACATGAGTCCCCTACAGTCAAATGAAATATTTTTTTAAACCTGTATTTATCACCCACACAAAGTCTTATATGAATGTGAACAAAAAGTGAAATATAAAATAATTTTTCTGTGCCGTTTTAAAGTTCACAGTTCTGTTACAATATAATCATGGTATGGTTATACTTTGGCATCTTGTATTTTCTCCTAGTGGGAAAAGAGATGTGCACCAAATTCCAAATTCCACTGGAAATTCATGGGTCTAGCCTTAGGGAATTTTCTTTCTTCAGAGAAAAATGAGAGACTTTTCATGATTTTCTTAATCAAGAGTTAGCTATTTCCTACTGAGGTCTATGACTTTCTGACAGCCTGATAACCTCTTATTAATTGATACCTCGACCTTTATGAGACATCAACACAAACTTAGTTCTAATTATGAGTAGGTTGAAGAGTGGGAAACACTAGATTTCAAAAGCAGTTACTACTATGGTATATTTGAAAATACAAACTCAAAAGACAGGTAGCAAAGTTCCAAAGAAGCATTTCAAATGCTTACAACGTCAAGAGTAAAATCGAATTAGAAAGGAAAAATAGGCATTAGAAAAAGTGATTTAATATCCTAAAATCATTCACATATATATCTCATCAAGAAGACTGAAACAACAGAGTTTGAGAATTAAAAGATTGGAAACTTCTTAAAATAGGAACTGAGACAATAGAAATAACTCAAAACATTTTTAATATCATCTGCTATACAATCAAGATCACACTGAAATACTTCTTTAGAATTTCATTCACTCATCTATTTCTTGTATTAATAATAAATAAATAATAATTCATTGAGCATAAAAGAATAGCTTTATTTATTAGATGATATTTTGTTAGTATTTCCCAAAAAAAGATCTTCAAATGAAAATAATTAACTTTACTAGAAGCTACCACCACATTCATCTGCCTGAATTTTAAATTATCTTTGTTTCTGCACAGGAGTAGCCACTTTCTGAAATACCATCAGGATAAGTCCTCTATATCCATAATTCATCCTTTTATCCTAGAGCTTATTATCATTACAAATAATAATGATAATGAATTAAAACTAGGAAAATGTTCTGCCAAATTCTAAACTCTTTTTTAATGAGGAGTTGTGTCTATAATTGAAAATTTCTACTTGTTTGGCATCATGTTAGTAAAAATCTACAGTTCCTAGAGGATCACCTTCCTAGTCTTTTTGTTTTATCAACTGATATAGGGATGAAACATCTTTAAATAAGAAGAAAAATCTTATATATTTAAAGAAAACTTTGAATGATAAAACAAAAGAAGTGCTTATTTTCAATCCAGTCATGATACTCTAGTCCTTTTATATTATATGACCATAAATGATTTAAAATTCCTAATGACTTTTTTTTTAAATTATGAAAGCATGATAACGGACTTACAGGAGACTTGGAAAATGCAGAACAAGGTTACATGTAGTTCCATTATGTACTATAATTATTATTTAAGTAGATAACTAAAAACTAAGATTTTTAGTTACCTATAGTTCCACTATATACTACAATTATTATTTAAGTAGATAAACTAAGATTTTTAGGTGGAGTTTTAATATCAAACTGTCAAAAATTAATAAAATGAATATACAGAGAAGTAGAAGGATATAGCAGACCTGAAAAGCACTGTGAATCAATTCAGCATAATTAAGATTTATACAATTTTCATACAATGGTAGGATTCAAATTCTCTTCAAGTTCCCATAGACTGTAAACTAGGAAACACTGGAACATAAAACAAGGTGCAAAAATTTCAGACCATAGATGATTTAGAAATGCAAAATAGATGAATAAAATCATTACCAAACCTTAACAATGAATAAGCAGGGCCATTAAGTGATAATTGTATTCTGTTTTGAATTAGTTCCCATATTACATATTACATAATATGTGTGCATGCGTGTTAAGTCACTTCAGTTGTGTCCGACTCTTTGCGACCCTATGGACTAGAGCCCAGCAGACTCCTCTGTCCATGGGATTCTCCAGGCAAGAATTCTGGAGTGGGTTGCCATGCCCTCCTCCATGAGATCTTCCTGACCCAGGAATCAAACCTGCATCTCCTGCAATTCCTGAATTGTAGATGGATTCTTTACTGCCCAGACATGGGGGAAGCCCACTAATATATGACTTACTATTTTCTCATTAGTTTATGCTTCTATTTTCCATCATTGCATAAATAACAATACTAAATGTTGCTAAAAATACAGAGCCCCAGTTTTGTTTGTGGGAATGTGATATGGTATAATCAGTTCAGAAAATAAAACTCTAACAATTTCATATAAAATTCAAACATTATATCTATTCTATGACTCAACAATTCTACTCAGAGGCATTTACCAAGAAAATAAAAATCTATGTTTCAAAAATACTGCAAAGTATATTTACAGCAGTTTATTTATAATAACACAGATATTCAGAGGCAAAGACTGATAAATGAGATATAGTATATTCACACATTTAGTTCAGTTCAGTTCAGTCACTCAGTCGTGTCCAACTCTTTGCGACCCCATGAACCACAGCACACCAGGCCTCCCTGGCCATCACCAACTCCCAGAGTCCACCCAAACCCATGTCCATTGATTTGATGAGGCCATCCAACTATTTTATCCTCTGTTGTCCCCTTCTCCTCCTGCCCTCAATCTTTCTCAGCATCAGGGTCTTTTACTACTCAACAAAAAGATCAATTTACTCATACATGCAGTGACATGAATGATTAAAAACAAACATTTTCCTGAACATAACCCTTATACAAGTGAATATAGTGTATTATTTGATTTCAAATAAAATTCTAGAAGAGACAACACTGATCTGTAGTGAAAAGAAATAGGAACGGTGTTTATCTCTGGAGATATGTGGTAGGATACACTGGAAAGGACTATGAGGAAACATTTTAAAGTGATGGCAATGTCCATATCTTGAAAGGAGTTTGCATTTCACAATTGCATGCATTTGATAAAACAGTAAATGTATATTTAAGATTTGTACAACTCATTGCATATGTTTTACATAAAAAAATTTTTAAAGGTAAATAAATACTGAATTCTACTTAAAATATACATTCTAATGTATTTAGATAGATGAGTACTGATTTCTGCATTTCATTTTGAAATGCAGTGGACATAAAAATGATAACACACAAAAAAATGATAACACAAGCATACCAAAATGTTAATGCTAAAATCTAGGTTGTGGCCATATCACTTGAAAGCTGTTCTGTTTGATAATTTTCATAATAAAATGTTAGAAAAAATTGAAGTGCCACTTATCTTCTAATCATATAACACATTAGGGATCTGATACTTTTTTAAAACTTCAGGTAAAACATTTTTACAGTGACAATAATACAATAACTCTCTTTGCTAGTTCCTTTGGTTTTCTCAAAATATGTTTTTCTTTTCCACAGCATTTGAGGGCAGGTACTTTGTTGTTCAGTCACTGAGTCACGTCCAGCTCTTTGTGACCCCGTGGACTGTAGCCTGCCCATGGGATTTCCCAGGGTCCTCTGTTCATGTGGGATTGCCTCTGTCCATGGGATTTCTCAGGCAAGAATACAGGAGTGGGTAGCCATTCCCTTCTCCAGGGGATCTTCCCAACCCAGTGATGAAACGACACTCCAGCATTATAGGCAGATTCTATACCGCTGAGCCACCGTGGACGCTCCCTTGGTTTCCTCAGACTATGTTTTTCCTTCCCATAAAATTTGGGGGCAGTGACGGCAAACCTTTTTACTGACATCAGCATTCTTCTGTAAATAATTTGCAAAATAGGCTATAATTCAGTTTATCTGCTGTTGGAGTCTCAAAGCAAGAATCTCTTATCTTTGAAAAAGAACTAAAACCAATTTTATGGAATGTTTTCAGCCTTGTTTCCTTTTATCCTAAAAACTTAATATCAGCATGCTAAGAAATAAATCTAGCCTTAAATGTTGTATGTATACTAATATTTTGTTATTTCACTTTTTCTTTCAGTCACTCGATCACCCCATTGCTATGTTTCCAGAACATGACAATTAAAGAAAAAAAGATAAATGATATGAAGGCACTATTCAGTAAAAAGGAGAAAAGCTAAACAAAACATCATTTTCTACTAATTTAACTTGGTAACTGCTGCAAGCCTACAGTCTTTTGCTGATGGTTTCAAAGAGGTCTGTAACTCCATTCTTGATCTCATACAGGAAGAAAATAATTTAATTTTTATTTTTAAAAATCTTAAAATAAGTGATGAAAATTTTCATTCTTATAATTACAATTTTTCTGATCAGTCTACAATAAACTGATGATGGCCCAAAGAATAATAAAGAGCTTCATATGAATTATAATCTAATATAATTTGAGATGGTTCATAGAAAAAATCTTCAGAAATTCAGCATCTTGGCTATTTTTTCACTGGATTTCTACCATTAGAAGCCAGTCATTAAAAGTTAATGGTGCTTTTATATAACATATGGCTCTCCAGCTCAGTATTAATGCCAAATTTTATAATTTTGTGTATAATAAACTGAACACTTTTTATACCAAACAGATTAACATTAGATATTCACCAAGGGTAAAAGCTGGATGCACATAGACCTGCACAGTCTATTAGAGTAGCCACTAGTCACATGTAACTGCTTAGTATTTAGCACATGGCTTGTCTGAATTGATATGTGTTGCTAATGATAATATATACACAGAATTTTGAAGCCATAATATGTAAACTTTTCGATCGTATGTTGAAGTGATTTGTTGTTTTTGTTTAGCCGCTAAGTTGTGTCTGACTCTTTTGGAATCCCATGGACTGTAGCCCACCAGGCTCCTTGGTCCATAGGATTTCCCAAGAATGCTGAAATGGGCTGCCATTTTCTTCTTCAGGGGATCTTCCTGACACAAGGACTGAATCCATGTTACCTGAATTGCAGGTGGATTCTTTACCATTGAGTCATCTTGGAAGCCCATATTGAAGTGATACTATATGATTAAATAAAATACATTATTTAACTAAATACTTAATTAAACAAATAAGTGAAAGTCGCTTAGTCGTGTCTGACTCAACAACCCCATGGACTTTATAGTCCATGGAATTCTCCAGGCCAGAATACTGGAGTGGGTAGCCTTTCCCTTCTCCAGGGGATATTCCCAACCCAGGTCTCCCACATTGCAGATGGAATCTTTACTAGCTGAGACACAAGAGCCCAATTAAATAAATAAAGCATAGTATTAAATTATTTTCACTTTTGTATTATATCATTTTTAATATGGTTACTATAAAATTTAAATTATTTGTAACTGTAACATTTCTCATGAAAGTGCACTTGGCAAAAATCTTGTGATTAAGTATGACAAGACAATTTCTTGGTTTTTAAAATACTATACAAGGAAGAAAAGAAGAGTGGGAAACAAGATGTAACAAAATTTGATTCACTGAAGCACCAAAAATCTTGGACTTGATTCACATTTATCAATATTTTATATGCAATTTTGAGCCTTGTTTCCTAACTGTTAGAAAATAAGAATCTTTCTTCTCTTAGAGGAAATCCAGTTAAATCCAGCCAATCCTACTCCTTCTTTTTTTTAAATAACAGAAATATCATAAGGAAGTTCTGAAAGTTATCTATGAGCAACTTCTATGAGCAAGTTATCTATGAGTACCAACCCTGTACTTAAACTGCTTGTTAGCGAAATCATAAAAATCTTTTGGTTTAAATCTTTGTATCTAGGTTTTCTGTAACTTAAAGTTAAATTGAATTCCAACTAACACACATTGATGAACTAAATTCTTAATTATTTTGACCCAATTTTTTTGATAACACTTTCATCTCTACTTTAAATGTAAACTGTGTTTGCAAAATCAAAATTGTTTTACAACAATATGCTTTTTTTTAACATAAATCTTTTATTTCTGTTCTTGTCTACATAGTTCTTATTTAAACCTTGGGAAGTTGCTCTCTAATAAGATCACCTTACGTTCTTAGCTTCAAATTCTGTTCAGTCCAGCCCACAGTTTAATTCAGTTCAACAAATATTGACTGAACCACTCTGTTAGACACTAAATTAACCATGTTAAAGAATATCGTCTCAGTCACTGCTGGTTGACATCTTTACAGATCAAATCAGATCAGTCACTCCTTGACATTAAGCTCAAAGCAATGTTATAAGGAATTTTACTTAAGCATTTTGGAAATTCTCAAGGACCTTCTTCTTGTCACTTCAGAACTAGATGAGAGTGTATCAAACTAATGTATTTGGAAATGTAGCTGGTTGACTGCTAGTAAAAAAAATCCAATAATCTTCTATTTGTTTGGGACTTCACATTTGTAAAACACTTCCACAAAGACTGTCTCATTTTTCTTTGAAATATCCACTGTTGGGACAACTTGGTAAAGTACAAATCTTTAAGATTACTTCTCCCTAAGCAGGAGACATTTAGTCTTTTTTTCTTTTCTATAAATGAAATCCTTCAATTTTGCATTCTCAAAATCCTGAGGAATGCCCTGGAATCATCGTAGGCTTCACTCTTTCAAGAATAAAAGAAAAACATTCTACCTCTTCATAGATTTACATCAGTTTAATATTCAGTATGTTACATGAAATGCTCATCAATTTGTTTTCATTAGAATTGTGCCTCTGGCACTGCATCTCTTTTCCCTTGATGATTCTTACATATGAACTGGGCAGTTTTAGACATGCAGGCATACATGCATGCATTCATCCTTCAAACACATAGTTTCTAATAGAAGGCACCATGCTAAGACCTGTGGGACAGAAACGCATTTCATAATTTCAGATTCTTTATGGTCTTAAAATATGGTAGGAAAAATTAGCTGTGTGGGCAAATTAGGATGCATGTACCATATGGAGAGACAATAAATTCAATACCCAAAGTAAAACAGAAAATCTAAATTCTACTGGGCTTATCAGAGAAGGCTTGTGCTACAAACATGTGAATTAGGTTTGAAAGGATGACTAGAATTTCAAGAAACAGAAAATAAAGATATTATCTTCCAGTAAAAGAAAAATGCAAAGCATAAAAAGTTATAATATGAACCTGCACTTTTAAGGAGGCCCACAGGCAAGGTAGAGAATCTTTGTAAAAATGGTAGAGTTGAAGCTAGAATTATTGTAAAGTGCCTCAAATGCAAGAGACAAAACAAAAACTACAAAAATCAAACCGAAATGTCAAACTAGATTTTGTATTTTAGTCAAATGGAAGTAACTAAAGGTTTTAGATCTCAATTTCAGTCATATTTGGGAATGTATATATATACATATGTATATATGTGTGTGTGTGTATAATTGCACCCATTATACAAGAGGTAATACAACTTTGTAATACTCAGTGATGGTAAAGATGTGAGAGAACAGACCTACTTACTAATGTTTGGAGAATATATGACTCATTGCCCCTATTTTGAAGGGAAATTAATCAGTATCTATAAGATTTTTAAATTCATATATGCTTTTACTCAGCATTTCAAATTTTGGGGATTTATTCCATAGAAATACTGGCATGGGTATATAAAGTTACATACAAAAATATTTACTTTGATAAAGATGTGTTTAACAAAAAGAAGGGAAATCCTGCATACTCATAACAGATAAATCAACTAATGAATTCAATTAATAAATTATGGCACATCCAGAAAATATTAAGATTTTAAAGATAGTTCTATAATTAGTAATATATAAGGTCAAGGTATATTATTATACAGAAAAGGCCAGTTGTGGAATTTTATGTGTAGTATGGATCTAGTTGTCAAAAATTTAAAACAAAAACTCATTCTTCTCTCTCTCTCTATATATATATATATATATATGTATAAGTATATTTATCTATATACATACATATATATATATATTCATTTCCTTAAAAATACATAGTCTCTTATATGCCAGACAGGTTCTGTATGCTAGAGAAACTACAGAAACAAAACAGACCAATCCTTGCATTCAAGCAATTTCTACTGTAGACAAGAAAGCAAATAAATCAGATAATTACAATTTAGAGTCAGTCATGATGACAGAGACTAAGAGAGGAAGAAAGTGAGTACTATCTTAAATGCGGTATACAGATAGGTTACTCTGAAAAGTGACATGTAACAGAGACTAGAATGAAGTAAACCAGGAGCTATGAGAGTATCTTGGGGTAGACGACCCCCATACTGAGCAATCAGCAGTGGCAAAGACTCTGAGTCACTACCCAGGAACAAAGAGAAGGTCAATATGAAGGGACTGTGAACCAAGGTAAAGATGGTAGAGAAGCACAGACCACAGTTTCCAAAGATGGATGCTACAGCTGCCTAAAACTGTAGAAAATATCAGGTTTGTAACAATGGCTACTATGTAACAGAGACTTCCATTGAATGCACCTACACAAAACTATCTTGCTTAAAAGTCATGGAATGAACCTATAAACCACCTGAACTCTAGTAGTGTTGATTCTTTTCTTTTTTTCCTGACAGACATGAAGGCAAATCATAAGAAAGGGTCTCAGAGTTTCCCTGATCTGGTAGAAAGGAGGGGGCTGAGAGAGAAAATAATGCCTATCTGAAATCTCTTCCAGATAGCCAAAGAGATAAAAGAAAAGGACTACAGAGTATCAAGCCAGTACAGTGAAGGTTAAATATGAGCTCCTGCTGCCATGATTTATCCACCGAAACAGCTGGGAAACTTCATCGAAGTAGTTCATATATCACAGGAGTAAAGGCAGTGAGTCTGACTGTATAAACACACCTCAGGGCTGCTACTGTTCCCATTCACTGTCTCAGTTAAAGGTCTACCATTAGACAGATTCCTGCTGTAGCTTAACTAACAGAAAACTGAAGCTACAGGTAAAAATCTGAGGGAGACATATATGTTAAGAACATTCTTGAGAAATTTTTCAGAGGAAAGGAGGAAGAGGAGTTCTATGACTTGACTACTTTAAAATTTCATATTTTTGGATGTTCATGTCTACTCAATATTTTGCTATTTAATGCGGTAGCCATGGCTTTAGTCAGTTATGAAAGATGTTTGTTGTTGTGGACAGTCTCTAGTTTCTATATCTGATCAGTGTTTTAAGAACTTTCCTCAAATTCCTCTTATAAACAATAGTCATGAGGACTGACATATATAAGTTTAGACAGACAGACCAACAGATAGAACTATTTTAGAAAGGGGTCAAATTTGCAAGGACCAACTGTATATGAAACCACATTATTCAATAAATATTCACTTGCATTTACTTTCAGTCAAAAAACAAACAAACAAAAAAAAAAAAACAAAAGCATGCCACTCTGAAAAGCATGAAAAACATGATACTTAGGAAATTCTTATCTGTTATATGTGATTCCTCTTAGAAGATCTATGCTAGTCATTCTACTCGACTAATGTAGGATCCAAAGACCATATGTGTGGGCACATTACTGTTTGAGCAGGGGCATATTTCTGCTAGTTGATCTTTGCAGAGGGACTGTTTTATCTTCTAAAGCCATGTTTCCCTTGGGCACGCATGCCTGTGTTCTCAGTCGCTTCAGTTATGTCTGACTCTTTGTGACCACATGGACAGCACCCCATCAGGCTTCTCTGTCCATGGGATTTCCCAGCAAGAATACTGGAGCGGGTTGCCATTTCCTCCTCTAGGGGTTCTTACCAACCCAGGGATCAACCCACAACTCCTGCGTCTCCTGAATTGCAGGTGGATTTTTTACCCAGTGAGTCACCTGGGAAGCCCCCAGTTTCCCCTACTCCTTTCCAAATACTCTCCTGAATATACTTTTGGTCACAGCAGCAACAGTTGGGAAATGTGAACTGCTCATGGATTATGCATCACATTCCCAGGAGAAAAAAGGGAAAGATTCTGTGTGTCATAAGAGTAAGAATATTTGTATACATATAATTTCTGCTTAATCAAATGTTGCTCCTTATTCAATAGCTTTAAATCAAAGTTATTCAGTAAGAGCATTTTTTTAATTTTATACTTTACCTTTTTAGCATTCATATACCTACAGTTCTTCCACAAAGAACATTTTCTTTCTCTTTGAAAAACATATAAATTCATATATATACGATAATGTAAAATACATGTGCTCATATAACTCAAATATATGCATATGTTAAAAAACTTATTTCAAGAGGATTACAATAATTTTATTTTAATTCTAAATTGACAAAAATCTCACAGTAAAATCACTTTTAAAAAAGAAAAGGATGACTTGAGTAAACTTTTTTATCACACTTTTAGGTAAATACCATTTTTTTTTCAAATACAGATTTTTGCTTTCCTAAGAAGTTCAGCCTATGAATAGGAACATACTGTTTGATACCTGCAATAAGCTATCTCATAAAGTGATATCATCATCTACAAATTTATCTTCCTGGATAGAAAGCAATACCTGTGTGTGCATTTTGTTTTTCTTTAATACTTAAGTTATTCTCATGGATAAGCTTAACTGACATCCCCGATGTTTTACAGAATTCAGTCTCCTTTCACTATTTGCAACAAAATACTGTTGATCACTAATTTCTCCCTGAAAATACACTTTTTTTCCCACAGGAAATATGCTCTCCTGATTTGTATTATACTTCTCTATTTTTTTCTCTTTCAATCTTGTTTCCTGAATGATCTCCCTTGCCCCTTAAATGTCACTATTCTCCAGATTTGCCCTAAATTATCTTTTATTTTCCTCCCCCTCCATGAACTTATCCAATTCCAGGTCTCAATCTGCATTCCAGTGATTCTCAAATCTGCAGCCCTGGGCCTTAAGTCTAAGTTCAGGAATATGTTCTTACCCCAAACCCAATTTTTCTGTCCTCTCTGCTTCAGTCTGCTCTTTTGCCTATATTTTATAGCTTGGTCAACAAACACCACAGCTCTTTGGAGGGCCAGTGTACACACTGAGTGATCATCTTTATCTTCTTCCACAATAATGTACACTTTTCACATTTCTCCCCACTGCCTTCCAACCTGCCATTAGGCACTTTCAATTCTAATACACCAAGGTCTTTTATATGCACTCTTCCTCTCTGTCCTGACTGCTTGCTGCTTCAAGATTTTTTTTTTTAATGTATTGCATTGGTTTCCCCATTATCCATTCTGTATTTGTTAGGAAAGGGCATCTAATTCTCTAGCCTTGTGTTTCCACATGGGCACCTCCCAGCAAAAGTTAAAGTGTCACCCCCTTCCCAGCAAGGGTGGGATAATTTATTGATGAGGAGTTTGGAAGGAATAAAGTAAGAAAACTCAGTTCAGCTTTTTCTTCTGTCTTTCGCAAATGGGCCTTTCTTCAGTATTTGGGATTTCTCCATGGCGTATTTGAAGTTTCTTTCTGAAAGAAGAGGCCTGATCTTTTTTTGTGGAGGAATAAAACTAATTCTGGGGTAAAGTGTTAGGAGGTCATTTTGTCCACACATAAACCTTGTAATAATTTTGATGTTTATCCTGAATATATGTTTCAGTGGGTTCCAAATTCTGGTGGGAAAAAGGAATAAACAGGACCTCCAAATGTCCACCCTCTCTTATTTAAAAATGTTTACATTGCTCCTGCTGACTAAGGATAAATTATAGAATCCTTAGCACAGCATGCAAAGCCCTTCACAATTTGGTACAATCATATCTTTCTCTAGGTTCATCTCTTGCCATCCCAATCAAATATTCAAAATTGCAGTTAAATCATACTTATCTAAAATTTCTAAAACACAAATTCCTTTTTTCTTTACCTGTATGGCTTTGCATTTGCTCTTTGTCTGCCAAGAATGCTAGTCTCTTTTTCTCTGGATGATTCTTACTATTTCTTCAAGATCTAGTGTAAATGTCACCATATTGTGCATAGAAGCTTACCCTAATGTCACAGACAGAATTATTCACTTTCTCACTTTAAACTCTAAAAACAATGTTCTTTCACATTTATGTTAACTTATCACCACAGATAGGATAGTGATTGGCATATAATAGATAGGCAATAAATGTCAAATGAATGAAGCTCATTTTATTCCACTGGTGAGATGCAACACTGCAAATTTAATGAAGATAGTCATAAGTATTATGGTTAATATGACATATTTCATTTGTAAAAATCATAACATGATCATTTTCATATTTGTAACCTCAGTCTACTTGCAACCACCATGTAAGAACTGCAGGCATTTTTGGTAAGATGAAAAATTTTTAATAGGAAACTATGATAAACTATTAATTACATTATCCTCAAGAAATCCCTATAATGAAAAAATATAGTATCTTTTTTCCCAACTTTCTTTAAAATTTCTCAGTCTTCTGCCTATTATACCATAACCTTGCTAAGAACTATGAATCAAACTATAATAATTAAATCAAAACTTACAATGCTGAATCAAGATTCACTTAGCAGATTTAATACAATGATAATGATTTTGAAATAATCTGAGCTTTCATAGTGTAGGGCAGGTTTCTTTTTATTTACCCAATGCTATTTGAATGTCAAATTTGGGTAATGCATCACATTAAGAAACATAGCCATTCTCTACTCCCATTTCCCTTAGTATAAGCTGATATCAGACATTCACTCTGAGTTTTAAAAACTGTTTATAAAGTTTATCAATCATTTGGACTTTACAATAAACCAGCCACTTGTTTATTTACTCTTTCATCCATTCACAAATGTGCCAGACACTGCACTAGGTACTAGGGATACAGAGTGCTAAGCAGATCAAATACTCTCAGACTTAAAATCTAGAAGAACATATATATATATATATTAATCACACTAAGAATGTTTGTGTCATAAGAAAAACTAAGCATTGAAGGTGGTCAAAAAAACAAGGCAAAAGAATAAAGAACCGGCCATAGTTCTTACATTTAAGAACATATATTGTAAAATTGTGTTTGAGTGTGCTCCGGCATGGCTGACTCTGAGACCCCATGGACTGTAGCCCACCAGGCTCCTCTGTCCATGGGATTTCCCAGGCAAGAATACTGGAGTTACTATTTCCTCCTCCAGAGGGGATCTTCCCAACCCAGGGATCAAACCTGCGTCTCCTACATTTGGCCTGCAGATTCTTTACCACTGAGCCACCAGGGAAGTCTATTCTAAAGTTAGTAAAAGAGAAAAAGATATACAAACAAATAAACAAAAAACCTAAGAACAGTTAAAAGGACAGGGTAGACAAATTCTAGGAGAAAGGTGTAACAAAGAAGTATATTAACATAAAAGTGGAAAAGATTTACCATGGGTTGATGGCACTGGGAATTAGAGATCAAGTCGATGGCCCTGGGGCTTCATTTGTGCCTAGATTCATTTCCTCAAAAGTGAATGATGACTTATGTTAATCTGTGAGTTGCCGCTTACAAGTGCTAATATGGATGTAAGTGTGAATTATTTCAAGTCAAGTTTCCATAAATCAAAGATGATAGATATTTGAGCTATAAAGCTCCTCTCCATGGAAAAAGGACAAATTATAAACAAACATTCTGATGAAATATTTCATTATGTTGATCCAGTTGCATTACAGAGAATAGTGTCCATTACCCACACACATTTCTCAAAATATTTATTTTTCTTGAGATTGAGCAAACTCTTCATAGAGTGATTCTAATGTTATAAATGTGGCATATAAATGTAATACAAGTAATAAATAAATCTTGTGAATGGCACCTAGAAAAGTGGACCACTGAGATAAAATTATTTTATGTATATAGGTGCTCAGTCACTTCAGTCATGTCTGACTCTTTGCGACCCTATGGACTGTAGCCTGCCAGGCTCCTCTGTCCATGGGATTCTCCAGGCAAGAATACTAGAGTGGGTTTCCATGCCCTTCTCCAGAGGATCTTCCCGACCCAGGGATCAAAGCCAAATCTCCTGCATTTCCTGCACTGCTGGAAGAGTCTTTATCACTGAGCTACCAGGAAAGCCCATTTTATATTAATATATACTATATATTAATATAAGAACTTATACCTGAAAAATGGAAGCATAAAGCCATGTAGCTTCATTTGAGAGGAAATGGTGGTGATGATAGGCAGTGCACACCAAAGGAATTGATTTTGCTGATCAAAAAGTTTCCTGTTAGGTACCAAAATGTAACATCTGCCTGTGATATAATGGACCAATAATTGAGGCACATAATATATTCTCACAGGGGCTACAATGCTGTTTTATTTATTCTTGACCAACTATGAAGATAAACTTCACTAAATACTTGTGATATCCTGTCAATTCGAGATAAGCATATTTTTTCTTGCACAGATGGCCAGTGAGCAAAACACCTGGATCATCTCAGGGCTTTAAAATTATAACCATAGTGGATACATGACCTCAGAAACAAGTCCACTTAGACTGCGAACATTCTTCTCAAGATTATGCATAGGCAGTAGTTTCCCCTCCTTTTCTGCCCAGATGTAATCTCCCATCTCATTTGCTTTTAAAACCATTGTATTCCACATGACAGTTTTATATTCATAGATCATCCCATCACAAATTTCCTACTCTCTGCTAAAGCCCTATTAGCCAGTAACAAAATATTATGCCATATATATTTCCAGTGGGAAATTCTTAAAAACAGGATGAACTATCCTCTAGAACAATCTTTAATGTCACCAACTCTTTATCTCACAGTTGGCACACTGCAGATTGATTATTGACACATGCATGTTTTTAATTACAACATTTTCTGCTTCATTTGAAAATTCAGCCCAAGATATTTTGTACACACTCCTATGGACATTTACTGTATGTTTGCTGAGGAGTTTTTTTAATAGTCATCAGAATAATCACACCCTTTTATTGTCCAACTCCTTCCAATAACTTCATTATGCATGCATGCTAAATCCTTTCAGTCATGTCCAACTCTTTGCAACCCTATGGATGGTAGCCTGCCATGCTCCTCTGTCCATGGGATTCTCCAGGCAAGAAAGCTGGAGAGGGTTGCCATGCCCTCCTCCAGGAGATCTTCCCCACCCAGAGATCGAACCCTGAGTCTCTTAGGTCTCCTGCAGCGGCAGGCGGCTTCCTTACCACTAGTGCCACTTGGGAAGCCCCAATTTCATTATAAAAACTACTAATATGGATTCGGTTCAGTTCAGTTGCTCAGTCATGTCCAGCTCTTTGTGACCCCATGGACTGCAGCACACCAGGCTTACGTGCATGAGTTAATTTTTTGATATAGATGGTCTCTGGTGCTTCACATGAAATAAATAACTTAATTCTCACAATAACCCTATGAAAGAAGCACAGTTATCTCAGTTTTACAGATGATTTACATTGAGAACTAGAGTGGTTAACAAACTTGCCTGAAGTTATATAGGTACCAGAGTCAGAAATGGAATCCAGGGAATCTTTCTCTAGACCATTTGTGTTTTTGACCACATATCTAGACTGCTCCCCTATGACATGACATGATTTATGATAAAGTTTAAAACTTGGTTTTCTATGACTTGCCTTTCTGCTTTTCAAATGTTCAGCTCTGTCCACATCAAATAGCTGTCAGAAATGTATTCTTTTCTGTCAGGTTGGTGATATATATTAAATATGACATATACCATATATACATATAAACATACGTATGTATTTTTGAAAGGTTAATACATGAAACACAAAATTAAATAACATACATCATTATGCAAAATGCAGACCTGTTTATCAGTTACTCTTGAAAACCTGTAAATAATTTTACTAAAATCATATTGACTGAAAAATAACATACTGTTATTAATAATAATATACATATGGTTACCACCCAGAATTTCAACTTACACTACACAGTTCTACCTTCATTCAGCAGAAATATGCTTTTGTTCCAGTGTGAAGCATTTATGCTTCATGACTGACAATTATCTCATAATGAAAAACAAGTCACAATTAATAAAAATCAAAACTAATACCTGGTAGACTCATTTAATGATTTAATGAACTAGGAGAGAGTTTTATGAAAAGACCTATAAAAGAAAGAGACTCAATATCCAGTTAGAATCAACATTCATGAGGCTTCAGGCCCCTCGAGGGTAAGGAGAGATCTATTCAGTTCTTCACTTTCCCTTTCTGTAAAGGGGAATTTACTCTCAAAGAATATCACGGTTAATGCATCTGTTCCCTCTACACAGGCTAGAAATATTTTTTGTGAGATAACTAATATGTTGTGAAAAACACTAGCACAACAAGATCAGCAACAATTCATGTTGTATCCTAACCATATTTTAATGCCTGGCCTATAATTATAGACTGATGCCAAATAAAACAAACCTTAAATGGATATACCATAATATTGATAATGGTTAACATCCCTAAATACTCATGACATGCTAGGACTATTTCAAATCCTTAACACCTATTATCTCATTCTATTCATACAATAGCACCATGAAATCAGTACTATAATTGTTCCCATATTAATTGTGAGGAAGGAAGCTCAGAAAAGTCAAATAACTTGAACAAAGTCATACACTAATTACTGGGGTTGTAAACACAAGTGATGTCACTCCAAAGCATTCATCTCTGACCACTTTTATAGACTGCTTTTTGATTCATTCTATTTATAAAGGTTTGACCTAAAGGAGACCAAACCAGTCAATCTTAAAGGAGATCAACCCTGAATACTCAGTGGAAGGATTGCTGTCAACTCCCATATTTTGGCCACCTGATGCAAAGAGTTAACTCACTGGAAAATGATGCTGGGAAAGATTGAAGGCAAAAAGAGAAGGCACAGAGGATGAGATGGTTAGATAATATCATTGACTCAGTGCACACGAATTTGAGCAAACTCTGGGACATAATGGAGGACAGAGGAACCTGGTGTGCTACAGTCCATGGGATTGCCAAGAGTCAGACACGACTTAGCGAGTGAACAACAGCAGTTTATAAAAGTTTATATCCAGTTCTGCACTATTATGAATAATGCTATAACGAGCATGCTAGTATTCACACTTTTTGAATTTGTCCTATTATTTTCTTTGGATAAAACTCATAGAGTTTTAAATGCTGCAACAAAGAGCATGTACACTTATCTTTGTCAGGATTATAGACGAAAATTGCTTCTTTCTACTACTGTTTTAATTTGTATTTTGTATTAGTGAGGTTGAGCATATTTCTTATGTGGTTTGCAAGAATGCATTTGCACAGGTTTTGAGTTTCTCTCCCTAACTCCACCTTAAATGACATTAAGGTGGTAGCTTAAAATGGATCTTGGATAAAAGTATTTACACGTTGGAAAGCAGTATGTGATAGAAACCAGGTTTGTCGGCTTTGGTTTGATTTTGGAGAACCTCTTATAAGCCCACCTCTGTGTATACCTCTGTGTAAAATGGCCATTTTTGTTCTTATTTTGAATAGACTATACATAATATTTGTTGAGGGAAAAGTTCTGCTGTGTTTGTTTATTTCTTATTGACTTCGAAAATAAATGTTACTACCTAGCAAATAATTAAGAGGTGAAAACCTTTGTTAACACTGGTGATCATTATTTGAAGCCTTGACCGCACAACTTAGACATTTGTTCAAAATGATATAGACAAAATCTAAAGTGAAAAACAATTTCAATTAGAATTTCTTCAGTTCACTGGAGCACTGCAGTATACCAGGCTCCCCTGTCCAGCACCAACTTCCAGAGATTACTCAAACTCATAACCATTGAGTTGGTGATGCCATCCAACCAGCTCATCCTCTGTCATCCCCTAGAGTTCAAATAATTTATTAGACATATGTTAAGATGATATTTTAGGTTTGATTTAAATTGTTTTATAATAAAAACCTGTTCACAATATATGCCTTTTAGAAATGCTAAGGTATAGGTTATAGTATAGTATATATAGTATGGTATAGTATAGTATAGTATACAATATAGTACAGTCAAAGCCTTTGACTGTGTGGATCACAACAAACTGTGGAAAATTCTTAAAGAGATGGGAATACCAGACCACCTGACCTGCCTCTTGAGAAACCTGTATGCAGGTCAGGAAGCAACAGTTAGAACTGGACACAGAACAACAGACTGGTTCCAAGTCAGGAAAGGAGTACACCAAGGCTGTATATTGTCACCCTGCTTATTTAACTTATATGCAGAGTACATCATGAGAAATGCTGGGCTGGATGAAGCACAAGCTGGAATCAAGATTGCCAGGAGAAATATCGATAACCTCAGATATGCAGATGACACCACCCGTATGGCAGAAAGTGAAGAAGAACTAAAGAACCTCTTGATGATGTGAAAGAGGAGAGTGAAAAAGTTGGCTTGAAATTCAACATTCAGAAAACTAAGATCATGGCATCTAGTCCCATCACTTCATGGCAAATAAATGGGGAAACAATGGAAACAGTGAGAGAGTATTTTTCTGGGCTCCAAAATCACTACAGATGGTGACTGCAGCCATGAAATTAAAATACACTTGCTCCTTAGAAGAAAAGCTATGATCAGTATAGACAGCAAATTAAAAAACAGAGACATTACTTTGCCAACAAAGGTCCATCTAGTCAAAGATATGGTTTCCCAGTAGTCATGTATGGATGTGGGAGTTGGACTATAAAGAAAGCTGAGCACTGAAAAATTGATGCTTTTGAACTATGGTATTGAAGAAGACTCTTGAGAGCCCCTTGGACTGAAAGGAGATCCAACCAATCCATCCAAAAAGAAATCAGTCCTGATATTCATTGGAACAACTGATGCTGAAGCTGAAACTCCAATACTTTAGCCAACTGGTGCGAAGAACTGACTCAGTGAAAAAGACCCTGATGCTGGGCAAGACTGAAGGCGGGAGGAAAAGGGGGTGACAGAGGATTAGATAGTTGGATGCCATCATCGATGTGATGGAGATGAGTTTGAGGAGGCTCTGGGAGTTGGTGATGGACAGGGAAGCCTGGCATGCTTCATTGCATTGGGTCGCAAAGAGTCGGGTATGGCTGAGTGACTGACCTGAACTGATTGGTAGTATAGAAGGTGGTAAAGAAACCCTGAAGTTCTGCTATAGCATAGACACCCCAGGTTGTAATAAGAAAAAATAAGCAAACTATTTGGTTTTTAACATTTTTGTTTTGTTTCTTCCTGTAAGTACATAACATATGCAAGATATGAAAGGTAAAGGATTACAATTTCATTGTCATACACTTTAAACTGCAGTAGGATTATGACTTAATGCAAATATTGCATATTAGAAAGAGTGGACTGAATTAATAACAGTCTGGATAACTTGCTACGTAACTTTAAATTAGTAGGTAACATCACAGTTATTGGCTCAACAATATTATTGAAGATGTATATATATATATGTATAGCAAAAACTAGTTTGGTTATGAAATTTAAGATGTTTAGTTCAGTTCAGTTGCTCAGTCATGTCTGACTCTTTGCGACCCCATGAACCACAGTACGCCAGGCCTCCCTGTCCATCACCAACTCCCAGAGTCCACCCAAACCCATGTCTATCGAGTCGATGATGCCATCCAACCATCTCATCCTCTGGCATCCCCTTCTCCTCTATAACCAAATTAGGTAACATAAAAAATACTGGATTTGAACTTCACTCTACAAACAAAGATTATCTTAAGTTTTTTAAGGAATTTAATTGCTATCATGTTTAATATACCCTTAAATTTCTATGCAAATACATTGAAATACATTGAAAAATGGAAAACAAGTTTTGCTAGATTTGTAGTTAGTTTATAAAAGTAGACTATACCAGATTTTAAACTTTCATTATATAAGAATAAAAGAGCATTCTTTCAGGACAAAGAAATTGAAATTATTTCAACAGGAGAATCTCCAAAGCCAAGTGATCATAAAATTCATTTAAGCATAATTTTACTATTACTGGTCAGAAAATAGGCTATACCTGTATTTTTCCAAAGATATTTTTACAGATTAACCATCAGAGAAAAGTCCATTTTATTTCATTTTGGATTTATGATTTAAGAACCTGACACATTTGAAAAGTGCCTTATTATTGCTTTCAGCATGCTGTTTCTATTCTGTCTGTTTTCAAAATCATTAAATCATATTTATGAAGTGACCATACACATCACTAGCAATTTTGATAACTGCTTTTCTCCTGCCTTAGGTCATTAGTGGACTGAACATTTTAAAATGAAATAAAACATTTTATGCGTCACAGAGTAGGAAATGGATCACGGAGCATGGTTCTTGGTGTACTCTGCTATTGCCTGGGGCTGATTCTCATTTCCAGAACTTTGTTTAACTCTGATCCTTTCCTGAAATGACCTGGTCATCTTTTCCCTATCATATTTTAACTTCACCACTTTCAAAGGCCCAGTTGAAGATCTTATTTTCTTGACTATTTCAACCATCACTAATTACTACTTTTGCACCTCTAACTCCAGACACTCAGAGCTATATCACACATTATAATAGTTATGTATATAAGGTTTTGAATTCATTAGATTTTGTTTAGATGTATTAGTATCATTTCACTAACAAAGTGTGAATTCCAGTAGGCAAGGGTTATGCCTTATACATCTTTCTAAATTCATTATTCCTCAACACCTCCCTGTCACTGTCAAGCACAAACAATGTCTATTCTATCACAATCTGGAGCACCTGGCAAATGATCAGTAACAGCTTAATAGCTTGAGTACAGAGGAATCAGGTGCTCTTGTTTGTTTTTATCTGTCTTAGCAATCACCCGATCCCACTGCAGCTTTTTATTTTATTTTTTTTCCTGGCCATCCCACGTGACTTGCAGGATCTTAGTTCCCAACCAGGGAATGAACCAGGGCCCCCACAGTGAAACTAATGAGTCCTAACCACTGGGCCTTCAGGGAATTCCCCATGCAATTAATTTTACCTTACAATTTCAGATAGTTTTGAAAGTAGCATTGCAATTTTAAAGGTGATATTGAAAATCCAGAATATTTTTGTAAATGTCTCCAAATTAATTTTGCTTCATTCACTAGTAGGCTCACTAATTAATTTCATTTTCCTTTCTTAGATTAAGTTCACAGCAAAAAAAAATTTTCTTTTTTTTTTTTTACCATTTAGTCTCCTCGATTCACACGTGAGGATTTACAAGGACCAATCCAGTACAACCTCCACCCATGGTACAGTCTTTGTTCACACACATACATGTACATATATGAATACCCACATGCATCAGATCTCAGTTACTCGTTCTCTGAGAAAGTGTTCCATAGGACTCAGACAAAAAAGAGCCTCACCCACTTGAAGTCACTTGAAGGCTACGATTTTAACTGAGGTTTTCAATTTTTTGGCTATTTGGAAATCATGTTTCTTTAAAATATAAATACCTTCCAAAGATATATTTTTTTAATCTTTTAAAACGTAAGTACTTCAGATCTCTCCTAGAGGGACAACCAGCTCAGAATAATTCATAATGGTCATGGTCATAAAGGTGGAATATTTTGGAAGAAGAGACCTTAAATAGGATTCAGTTTAAATTGCTGGGGAAACAGGACTAATATTACTACTGAGTGGATGGAGGAAAAACAAGCAGTAACAGAACCAAAGAGAAATCTGGCTAAAAGGGGATATAAGTGAAAATGAAAATCAGGTAAACTTTTTTTCTCAGCCTTAGAGTAAGTGCTGAGGACACAGAGGGGAAGAAAGAAGTTTAGCTTACAAATTATAAGCATATTTTGGGAGAGTTTTATTTCTCTTTGTGCATATAAAGTACATATTTCAATATTTTATAAATATGTTTCATTGTTCTAAAAATGCAAATAAATACATAAAACTTTCTTAGGCAGTTGTCTAATGAATGTTTTAAACAGTAAAGTTAATTATCCTACAACTTAAAGTAATTGGTGTTGATCAAATCAGCTATGTTAGCACTGAATTCAAGTGTTTGCTTGCAAGAAATTCTTTCCTTTTAATTGTCTGTCACCTAAACAAAACCCAAGGCATTTTGAAATAAAATATGTTCGTATCCTTCATATAGATTTAAAAATTAAAATTAGATTAAATGAGAAAAATAGGACTGGAAAAGTGCCTCCAGAGGTCATTTAGTCCATTTCTGCTTCTGGCAATCTTCACTTAAATCATTTCAAACATATGGCTAACTCCCTTGTGCCATCTTTGTTAAGCAATCCTAGCTCTTGGCTGCTCTCATTAACGATGTGTATGCCTACAAACTGGTTTAACCATTCTGCCTGATTTAGTTAGTCAAGAGTGTTAGCTACTTCATCTAACTCAGTAAGATATCCTTCAGTCAAACTGCATATGTATTTATCTGACTTAGCTCATCTATTTTTATTTATTTCACTGGCAAAGACAATTAAAACACTTAAACAAGTGGAGGGTATGAAGAGACAACCCATAAATCTGATTCTTCCTTAAGCTCACTAAATAGTTCCTGACCTGATTTTAATCAAATTTTACTCAACCTTCTCACCCTGGAGCAAGAGACTAACTATACTCCTTTTCCTAATGGTCTTCAGTAAATTTCCTTTTCCTCTGCTCTTTCTTTAGGCAAAGTAAACTGAAAAGTCAAAGAATAATAAGCCAACAAAAATGTATGAGTAAATCCAAGGAGATATTTGGTGCATCTTTTTCTAAATCAACACATATTCAAAAGAACAATGCTGAACGATAGAGATATGCAACTAAAGAACACATGTCAACATGCTTGCTACTTCTTTACATGTTAGTGGTTCTTTTGAGAAATAAGAATTATCCGGACTTGTCTTTGCCTTTGTTCCTTTCCACATCTTGTGAAAACAATGAAAAAGAGTTTTAGATTTGTCTATCTTTTTTTTAAATAGCATTTCTCCCTTAAAATAAGATTTAAACATGCAATTTTAAGACTTGAATTATTCTAAGATCAGATTTTAAATATTACCCAGAGCCTGAACCCTTAAGACCATAAAATACGTGGAGTGCACTTGACCCAAATGTTTACAAGGGAAGCAGAGGAACATTGTTCAAAATTACACCATCTAGACCAGGCATTGCCAACCTCCAGGTTGCAGAATCATGATTGTTCTATGCTTTAAAACTGTATAAAACATTTGATCATTATGATCATATAGAAACCATCATTTAAACTACTGAAATACAATTACCAGCAGGAGGATTGCGATTTCTCAAATTAAAGATTTCAACCAGAAAAAATATTATTTTTTTGTATTGTTAACAAATAATCCCACAATATGGAATCATGGAAGTACCTCATGTTCAAAAATACAAAAATAAATCAGAAAACTTAAATCAGTCTTAAACAGTTAAAAAATTTTTTTAAAACACAATTTTAAAATTATGTTCTCAATCTGTAATTGTAATTCTCAATCTGTTACTATTTTGTTGAATTAATAGCATGCGATTCTGGAGAAGAGGCTTTTAAGTGAGTCCAACTTGCGATAATATCATGAGTTTCTTTCAGGGCTGTAGCCAGTGTTGTAGAACAAATAATAATGCAAAGGCAGATACAAATTATTCTCAGAGGCATGAGTGATCTTCATGGTGAAATATTAGAAGTGACATTATGAAATACAAATAATGTGACTGAGAGCTCCTAATTTTCTGATACATGGCAATATGTTCCCACTCATTAAAGTCTAATTTTAGCATATTGACAGTCAACAACTTTGCGAAATAAGACATCTAATTTCAATCTTATAATATTCTTTAGTGATATACCCTTGCGATATCTCACAGATGCTAGAAAGAAAAATCTTCAAGGCTGAATTGACAATCCCCCAGCACCCCCTACCACACACACACACACACACATACACACAGCTCAGGACATTCCTATCTCAGTGAACAGAGCCACAGGCAACACAGTTTATCAGGTCAGAGATGAACAGCCATGCATCATGTCAAACTGCAATCCTGGCAATTCTTGCTTGCAAATATCTCTCAGTTCTCTTTGTCTCTGTCTCTCTATCTCTCTTTCTCCCTCTCCTCCCCTCCTCATCACTATTTCAAGTGTAAACTAGTGCATTAGCTTGCACTATACAGACTCCTAAATGATCTACATGAATATTTCGCCCTATACCATTTTTCCTCCAGTTTGATCTCTTTGCAGCCAAAATGCTTTCTATAACTTGAAAAGCTAATGCTGTTACTCTCCTACATAAACTTCTCCAAATACTTCTCATTGTTTAGTGAACCTTTATTACAAAGACAGTTTGCTTTCTGCCCGCCTCTTTAGTTTAATACCACTTTTTCCCTTGTTGAAAAGGTTTGAATCCCATTTCATCTAGCTGTTTCTTTTCACCTAGAACAAGAGTTTTGTTTTGTTCTGTTTTGTTTTTCTTAGATCCTTCAGATCTCAGCTCAAGTATGGTTCTTCTGGGTAATCACCCTTCCTGACTGCTCTAACTAGGTGAATGTTATTTGATATAGTCTTCCATACGTTCATATTTGCAATGTATCCATTGTCTTTGCTGTTAAAACATAAGCTAGATGAGGAGATTCAATACCTTCACTATTCTTGACATATGGGTGGGTGCCTATTAAATGCGTGTTAAGTATTAAGTGAGAGCTGAAGGTACATAAACAGATTATTTTCCATATATGTTATATAATTCATGATACTGTGGGACTATTCTAATTATTTTATTTTCCCTCCCCCCTTTAAAATGATTATTTTATTATTTGAAATTATTAGTGACTTCTAAATTCACCATTCCTAGAATCAGTTGAGTAAATGATTGTTCTCTTTTACTCCCCAATATCCAGATCTCTACTCCTGTCATGTCTTCAGCTTATCCTTCCCACCCTTAACTATCCCTAGTCTCATTTTATTTCAAGAGTCCTGTCAACCTCTTTATTTCATTATTGCAAATAAAAATTGTAAAAGTCTCCAAACCCCCTGCATATTTCAAGTTATTATCATTATTTTTTCCATTCTTGATATATACTTGCTAGTTTATTTATCAAGAGTGGCATATCAGAGTCAGTAATAAGAATCTTCAATATCCCAATTTATAAACAAGTTTATAATCCATTAAGTCCCTAGGATAGTACACTAAATACATTACAGGCACATGATATACACTACAGAATATTAAGAAAAAATAAGTGTTCCTACTGTAATTTAGTTTGCAGAAACCAGTTTCTTCTCTCATTGTAAGTCTTTTACCCTGAATATCCAAGTATTTTCTATTAAAATGCAAATGTTCAAATCGATTTGTTTACTGTATCCTTAAAGGATTAGATTAAGTGCAATTCGTAACTCTCACACTATACCTGCTAACACTTTAAAATTTGACATTGACAAGTTAAAAACATCTTGATCAAAACCAAAAGACGTAAACCAATTATATTGTCAGATCATTTTTATTGCTAGTAAAACTATTTTAGTTAAAATATTCATCATATTGCTTTCATATATCTTTGAAAGCATTCTATTTTGGTGGTAGTCTATACAGACACAACCTAACAAAATATTTGTAGGAATAACTACTTTCTAAGTGGAAATTCTTGAATGCTATTCTTTTTCAGCCATTGATAACTATGTATTCTAAGAAGTCTTATTTATTGAACTAGAAAGATTTTTAAATTTCAAATATGTGATTATTATCCAGAGCCACAAATTTCACTGGATATTCATTTAAATGCTATATCTTACTCGGATAGGTTATACCTTTTAAAAACCTGGGGCCTATGGTACTTAAGGGTATTTAAGTCAAGTTAGATTTTGAAGATTATTTACACAACCATCTGTTCCTTTGCAATGTACATTGGAGCCCATAAAGTCAATGTTAACCAACCTGTGAAAAGAAACTCACTTAACCAATTTCATATCCTAACAGTAAAAACTTATATCTTAAATAAAAAATATTTTGGATAATTAAAGTGTATCATATTTTTTATCAAACATAATCTATTACACAGTAAAGCAAAGTTTTAGAAATTTAGAAACCAAACCTGGTTTCGTTCATTCTATACACATTTTCAGAATTACATTAAAATTTTTATGTAGGCTCAGTAATATATAAAATATCCAAACACATCTGAACTAGGTTTATTTGGCAAGTTTCATCAAATTACACTGGCCTTACTTAAGGATCAGAACACTTATCCATACAGGACTAAGAACATTTTTAAAAATTAAATTAAAATATATCCCTGTAAAACTAAAATTTACTAGTAAGTATACAATTTCGCTTGTGAATATAGCTTCAATGGAGGAAAACGGGGCTAATGAAGTGATTCTCAAACTTTAAAATACATAAGAATCATGTAGAAAACATTACAATACAGATTGCTGAGTCTTATCCCCCATTTTCTGATTTTGTAGGTCAGCTCAATAACTTGTATTTTCAACTATTTCCCTAGATGATGCTTTATCCATTGAGAACCACTGGTTAAGGAATCATCTTATTTTTCTGTATTGCAAATGATTTCCTTTAAATATTATTAAAAATACATAAATATATAAAGCACATTGAAAAATAGAAAATTTTACAATATTTTTATAGGTATTTGTATTCTTTTTTTATTTCCCTCTTATCATAATTCTTAGTCTAATATACAGTCTTTAAAATCAAGATAGACTAGCTGTGTGAGGCATTGTTCTGAATTACAATAGAACTTTATTAATCCTTTAATCAATTTGTGCATCGAGGGCAAAAATTCCTTGATTTCACAACTATTTAGTTTTTCAATTTTCTTTCCTCTAAATATTGAAATCACACTACCAGCACATTTATGTGGAGATTATATTTCAGTCTGTATTTATTTTACATGACTTTCCACATAACATTTTTGCATTTTAACATTACCTTTTTTCAGAACTAGTTAAAAAAAGCCATTGGACAAATGGTGAGAAATATAGGAAAAGAGAATTAATACGAAAAAAAAAACAGAACAATAATAACCTCTGGTTTTAAGCCTTTTCTTATCTTCATGGTCTTATGACAGACAGAGGCCACATCTTTTAGAGAAGGATTCACAGTGGGATACTGCGGAGGTCTCTCAGGAACCATACAGTACCATCCTTGGTAGAGTGGCTTTATTTGTATTCCCAGCTAGTCCACCTGAATCTGAACATTTTTCACAGTTACACTGTAGACCGATCAATACTATTATTTGATATCCATGGGGAGCAGGGGGACACCCTCTGATACTTTCTATTTTTAAACAACTAAAGTTGTTTTATATTCCCTAAATCATATTGATCCATGAAACTAATGATAGTTTTACTAAAGCTCCCTTTTGTAAACTCTGTCACAGAGGAAACCTTGAAAAATTACAATTAACGGCAGGGAAAATGTTGGAAATCTATTTTACGTGTAACTTTACTGCCAGCTCCTGCTATGTACAAAATAAAGCAAGACCCACATGTTTTTCTCCCGGGGTTTGGATATGGCTGGACTGGTGCAGTGGCAATGAAGATGGCTTATATTTATACCTCCAGGGTGCTTTCACTCCCTCCAACTAATTTGCCATCTTGTCCATTATGAGAATGAGCGGTAACGTCTGAACTGGCATTGTCCCCATTTTTCCATCTCAGCAGAAATTTTAAAAGGTGGTTGTCACTATATAGACTCAAGTGGTGCCATCTGCTTTCCCATTTGAGGAAATGCAAATAAAAATGGTGGGGGAGATGTTCAGCATTTAATGAGAGGTGGGCTGTTTCCCCAGTCTTCTCCTACTTGACATCTGCCAGCTCATACACTGGATACTAATAAAAAGGCAGAAAATGGTTCATGTGCTCTGTTTTGGAGAAATACTAAAATCAGGTTGGCCTTTGAGCATAATAAATACACATTTCCTTATTACGTTAGGCTAAATACAAAAGTTATCATTCATGTGAAATAGAACTCTTAGAACATGATTGTAGTTCTTAAGGAAGTAGTGTTATTACATAATATAAATCTAAATTTCTAGGCAGATATATTTCTGAAACGATACAATAAAATCATATTTAAAACAGAGTTTAATAATTTTAATTACTAATAACTGCCTTACATTTAACTATCTATCTTATTTATGTATATATATATGAGTAATTCTTGATCTATAATACCAAATAAAAGCTATGTGATTACTGTTACAACTTCAAGGAAGCCATAATGTTTATAGTAGCCTTTCACGACTGTTGAGTGTGTAGTTTATCCAACTACTAGAGATAGTTTTTTCCTTATAATTTGAGATCCATACCATTGTTTTGACTATGGCACTAATGCACAATTCAATAAAACAGTGTGGCTGGGAATTAACAGGCTAATAAAAAGGACTTTAAAGGTGCATTAAATTAGAATTTAAGATGTCTCCTGCATTTGCAGCATAAATGCTAATAAAATATAAATATGTTATTAACATTTTATAGTCATGAAAAGTAACAAAAACTAAAAAAAATGTTGAAGATTTATCAGCACAGATCCACAAGATGAACAGAAAAGAACAAAGTTAAATTGTGAAACATAGGTGTTAGGAAGGAGAAATAATTTTAGGGGAGAGGTGAAGAGAAATAACTTATATATACACATTTTGCTTCCTTTCAAAAAGATTCAGTTTTATTTTGGCCCACAGGCAGCCCAGGATTTATCTTTAATGAATACAAAAGCCATAAAACAATTTTATGTCCTTTAAATGACTGGAGCATTAAACTAGGCTACTCTGTTCCAGAGACAATACTGTGTCACATATCACTGTTCCCCTAATGTAACAATATACCATTTGTGTTAAATATGTGCTGACAATACAACCAGGCTTGCTCATTAGGATCATACAACCTGTTAGCTGTTGCTTAATAATACATTAACCTATTCAGAATGTTCATTGTTTAAGTCATAATTGCACAGATCTAATTGCTACATGCGACTGGGAAATTAAAATGATGATCTTCTGAGACAGCTCTTTTCAAAATTAATATAATAATTAAAGAAAAATAATCTAAATTATATTCTTGCTGGCATATCTGAAGGTTTTTGAGCCTTCATAGTCAGATTTTAAAAGTGACACTTCTCAAAAAGAATATCAAAATGGTATACTTTCATTTATTTAGCTATATGGAAAAGAAAATGTTTAGGGTTTCAGGGGATAAAGACTCAATTATTAATATTAAAAAAACTGTTTTTCACCTACAGGAGCCATATTTATTGTGATGTACTAAAATGAAAGTGTATTAAAAATTTAGTGTATGAATGAAGTCTAGAGTTTGCCCATATATTATTTTGAAAAGCTTAAATATTGCAGCATGTTACATTGCAGTAAAATTCGAATAAAATTTTTAAGCTTTTATATAGTATATAAAAATTATGGCATAAAGTTTACCATTAACTATAGCAAATATTATTTCATTGTAGGTATTACTAGAGTGGTCACTTGCCAGAATAAATTACCAATTTGGTAGTACAACTTTGTTTTTTACCTTTCCTTAAAATACCAGCTTGCCAGTGTTTTAAAGTATTTTTGCATAGCAAGAGTTATCATTTGTAAGTTGTCTTGGACAGCTGAGACAATTCCAAAGGTACCACATTCTAAGAAAAGCAAATAAAGAAATATCTTCAGATTCAGAAAACAAGGCTTGAAAAGTATTACTTATTATCCTGATATTAATAGTGTTAGTCACTCAGTTGTGTCTGACTCTTTGAGATCCCATGGACTATAGCCCACCAGGACCCTCTGTCTATGGAATTCTCCAGGCAAGAATACTGAAGTGGGTAGCCACTCCCTTCTCCAAGGGATCATTCTGATCCAGGGATTGAACCCAGGTCTCCTGCATTACAGACAGATTCTTTACCATCTGAGCCACCAGGGAAGCCCATTAATATTTAACCATATAGTAAGTCAGATAGTCAAAGTTCTACTTTTTTTTTTTTATAAATTTTTAAATAAGGATATTATCAATATTAAATTAATTAAATATTAACACATAGAGCTTTCAAAAGATATTTGTGGTTCTCATTGAATATGCAAATAATTTTGGGCTTCCTAATTTAGCAAAAATCAGAAGCAATTATAGTAGATGACAGAAATTTTCTAAAGCATGGTTTTTATATAAGCATAATCCATAAACTCCTAATTGTTTTCATGAAAATTTATTTATAAAATAAAAATAAAAAATAAATGCATACTTAACATTATTCATATCTCACTCATAAAAACCACATTTTAAAAGTGAGAAAATAGAAAGTTGATGGATAAGGTATTTAATTTTTATTTTCACCTATGTAAGACAGGTGCCTTCTGCATTCAAACTATAAAGTTGCTTAATGGTTAAGACATTTGATAAGTGGAGTCTTGTGAATAGTTGAGCAAATAGATCCAGATCATAATAATACATCATAATTTATAGAAGGAATTTTATTTTCACCTATGTAAGACAGGTGCCTTCTGCATTCAAACTATAAATATTTACTGTGGCAAAACATAACATAAAATTGATCGTTTTAACTTTATTTATTTATTTTGGTGTACAGTTCAGGGGAATTAAGTACATTTTCATTGTTCTGAAATCATCACCACCATCCATCTCCAGAAGTTTTTTACCTGCCTAAGCTGACATTGTGTCTTTGCTTAGTCCTGTCTGACTCTTTGCAAATCCATGAACTGTAGCCTGCCAGGCTCTTCTGTCCATGGAATTCTCCAGGCAAGAATATTGCAGTGGGTAGTCATTCCTTTCTCCAGGGAATCTTTCTGACCCACAGATTGAACCTGAATCTCCTGCATTGCAGGCAGATTCTTTACCATCTAAGCCACCAGGGAAGCCCCTTCCCTGCCTCGGTCTCTGGCAATTACCATACTAATGGGCTTAGCCAAAAAGTTCATTTGGGTTTTCCATAAGATATGGAAAATCTTGAACAAACATTTTTTTTGGCCAATTCAATATCTCTGTCTCTATGAATTTGACTGTTCTAGGTATCTCATATAAGTGAATCATACAATATTTGTCATTTTGTGACAGCTTTATTTCACATAGCATAATGTCTTCAAGATTCATATGTCTGAAGCATGTGTCAGAATGTGATTCCTTTTCAAGACAATAATATTACATTGTATCCATATATCACATTTTGTGAAATAAGATATTATTGACATTAGGACAGACTCAAACAGAAATTCATGTAGTTAAACTATGTGCAATCATATTAAAGTAGTAGATGACTGAAACACAAGAATTTTTAACAAAACAAAGAATTTACTAGATATGCTCAATTATCTGGACTTTCCTTTTTTAAAATTCTTCAAAAGGCCATGGCAGCTAATGATGATAAAACATTAATTTCACCTCAGGACTGGTGATGGTCTCAGTTTAACAAAATGGAAGAAAGGCTTCCATTTTACATAAAATCAAAAAGATCTATTTAATTTCACTGGGTAGATTCACCTGTACAGACACACTCAGTGGCAGATTAACCAATCACATTAACGGACATAAGGGAAAAGGAATATGTAGAAAAATAGGAAAAGTCATATATTTAAACTGCTAAAGTCTCCCCTAGGTATTTGATTCTAAATATATATTTAGAAAAATGTTTAATCTTATTCATCTGAAAGTTTTTAGATGAAAGTTTCTGAAATTTTTTTCAGAAAGTTAAATGGAAAAACTATTAAAACTATTGGTTATTTTTGTTTAGAGTGTGACAGCTTCAGTGCTACTTAATATGAAAGTTGCATTAAAGTTTGTAGTAGTACATACACTGTAAAATTACTGTAAGGTTTAGACTAAAGAGTTTGGAACACTCTGGTTTAAATGTATTTTGTCTAATACATATAATAACAGTGCTAATCAGACCACTGACTAGCAACTTTGCAATACTTGCCGGTCAAAAGGAGTTTGTTGAAGTTAGAAGCAACTCAAATTCAAAATAAATTTTGAATTACTGATTAATTTTAAAAATTAATTTTGGAATGCTCTTCCAAAAAGGGAGTAGTGCATTTCCTCTGTAGAAAGATCCAAAAAGAAATATTTTCATTTGAGCAATTGAGGGGTGCTAACTAGTATCAAATGACTAATTAATTAGCATTCAACAAACCTATAATTAGAAAGTGTTAAATATGGTCTGTTCCAGAGTGATTTTATAAACCTAGCCCAAGGAATCAATCAGTCAAGAGGGTAGTATCTGTTTTTAGTTGGAAAGTAGCACTTGTCAATGTTTCCAGGATTATTTGCAAAACCGTCAACTCCTTTGAAATCAAGCCAGAAGGAAAACGAAAAAAAATTCAGATGCAAACACATTTCATTTCTCTTTTCTCAGAATTCATCAATTGGATATTGAGGAAGTTCATTTAAAATTTAATTATCCAAGTTTTCCTTCTTTTATAACTTCCCCTGATGTTTAATTACCCCATATTTGTTGATTATTTTCCTTCTTTCCTATGAACATATTAGCATGCAACCATAACTATGTTAAATTACCTTTAAAAACACATAAAAATCAGTGGAGCATGCTGTTTTCCTCTTCACATGAAGTCTGCTCTAAATATATTAGAATATTTTAATATATTTGGGAAGTGTTTATTTTAGTCCTAATTCTAACACAGCTTGGGCTGAATGAACCTGTTAAGTGGAGCCTGTGCTTCTCTGCATAGCATTCTGGATTGTAATAAGGTGTATCCAGGTTGGATTTTTTTGACTATTGATTTACTTGATAAATATTTTCAGAAATGATGAGAAACATGTAGGACTTTTAATTGGCTAAAATTAGATTTTTATTTCTAATATTTTTACAGCAATATTGCTTCATTCAGAAGATAACTATGCCAAAGTATTTCCTTAAAAAATGTAAATCAGAGTTTCCAAAGCACATTCTATTATTTTAAAATGCATCTAAAGGGAATGATTTTTATTACACATTAATCATTTTATCCTCTCTAACACTATGCCAGACCAGCCTACATTATCTCCTGATATTTTGGCTTGCTGTCCAGAAAGGAATTGTCTGAGGGTTTGGCTCTTTTGTGAAACTGTCATATGTACCGTATGTTAAAGATCATATATCCTTATTATCTTTTTGTTTTGTTGGCATTTATGTGTGGGTATATTTGCATATGTGTCTTTCCATGTGTGAATCAGAGAGAAAGCAAGTGGAAGATGGAGAAGAGAAAGATCATAAGGGAAAGACAACTTTATTCATTCTATTTTCTAGATAGTGATAAAAGCATTCAAGAAATGTTTGTCAAAAGAATACTAATTTGGCTACATAGCTAGAATTGTACTATAAATTGCATGTGAAATTTGATAAACTCACCTAATAAATACTTAATTCTACCTCTCTTCATTTACATGAGCATTTAATTTTACTGAAAAAATGGTAGTGCTTTTATCAGTGATATTAATTTTCTTCGGTTTATCAAAAATAATTATTTCTTATTTCTGCATTCATTCATTCATTGATTCAATAAATATATAGAGGACTTTCTACATACCACACACATACTATGCACTGAGAATATGTTTTGATGCTGAAATATTTAAATAAATGTAATAAATTCATCTTAACACTATCATACAAGTAACTAATAAGATAATATTAAGGCTGACATTACTGTAGGCTAAGTCTATATCAGAAATCTGATTCTGAAACATAAAATGGGCATTTTTTAAAACAAGATAACCAGTTAAGTAAAGTATCAGTTAAAATTATTGGTTTTATATAGACTAATTCTTGGTAAACTTTTTTGCTAATGTATCAGCTAATCATACTAATGGTAATATATTAATAGAAAGTTATTTTATTTCACTGTATCAATTATTTATATAAATAATTTCATATAAGTTATTAACTGAGCATCTCTACAATGTGCCAGGCAGACTATACAAAAGAGAACAAACAAGTCCCCTATTCTTGCCAGAAGAAGCTTACCTCTGGGAGCAGACAAAAATAAAGATATATATACACACATTATATAGTATGATACAGTGATATATAATGTATTTAATATATTAAGGAGAAAAAGTGAGAGAAGAGGAATATGGGGTTGAAATTTTAAATAGGGTGGTATACAGAAGACCTCACTGGGAAAGTAGCTTTTGTGTAAAAATCTATACCAAGAGGCAAATTAACCTTAGTGGTGTGAGTCAGAAGCACAATCCACACCAAAGGAAGGGCAAGCAAAGACCTTCAAGCAGAAACAAGGCCGGCTCATCCAAAAGCCAATGATGAGGCCGTCACAGATGGAGCTGAGTGAAGGAGGAGGAGAGGTATTAAGAGACAAACTCAGACATAATAGAGACTGGGTGTCATAGGAACTTGGGAGATCTTTGCAAAGCATTTGACTTTGTGTATAAATGGAAAGCACTGGGAAAGTTCTGAAAAGAGCAATAACATGATCTGAACAATTTTTAACGAACCACTCTGTTACTTGGAAAATATGAAAACATTGTGTGTATTTTGATATCATAGACCACGTTGGCATCCATGAAAATAATACACTAGTAATTAAAACCCTTCCTGAAATCTCAGAACCTAAACACATCTTATTAAGTCAATCTAATCTCTGTCCACTTCATATCTGTTTGGAAGAAGGTAATAAATCACCAAACAGCTGGATATTTCTGAACTTTACATGTTACTCAGGTCACAGAAGGATATCACTATCTTCATCTCCAATCCTGCCTACTATCAGGAAATGGCAAAGTGAGTTTGCAGATAGTTAAGAAATTCTTTCTAAATAAATGACCAGTGACATTTACAAAGCAAGTCACATTATTGGAAGATTATTTGCTTTTATTCATCCTTTTGGATAATTAAACATTATCTAATTTATCAAAGGTTAGTCAAAAATAAATCTCTAAAATGATAATGATTATCAATATAAAATACCAAAGTATTCTTAATATTTCATCAAGTAAGCAAACTATAAAATCTATTCAGATCTTTTCTCTATTTTTACAAAATAAGATGGTAATCAATTATATAAACAATATCTCATTGTTGGAGTATTTTACCCTTGAATCACTAAGGATCCTAATACTGCTAAAGTAAATTATCTTTCACATTATTAGAAACTGTCCTCCTAATGAAGCAAAAGACTCTATCATTTTTTCTTTCCAGGGTTTTTTTCTTTTTTTTTTTGCAAAGTGTTGTTTTGTTTCTAAACCAAATATATAATTTTCCCATTGTGCTTGTCTGTGCTTGGAAAAAAAAATGTGAGCCAAAAACTCCCTCAATATGAGTATCTATGATTGACTTCTAGAGATAACATCAAGAACCAATGGGAACACAATTATAAATCTTTCCTGGTATATCATTCATTTGTAAAATTTTACACAAATCACGTTTCACAGTCTCCATGTTTATATTCCTATCTTTATTTCTAGCCAAAGGAGAAGAAAACTATAGGTTTAGAAATTTTTATCTTTTTCAGCCAACAACAGAAAATCACTTTCTAATGCAAATAGATATTATTTTAAGCAAGTTATAATTTTAAATTATCATTTTTATCTTGTTAGTGAAAACTGTGTCAATTACCTTCTGAGTTAAAAAGAAAAGTATCAAATTTGACGTTTAAACCTATACCTGCAAACTAACTCCATTTGCAAACTAACTCCATTCAACTACCAAATACCATATTTTTTGTCATAAGCCATGTTACATGTCAGTTATAACAACCAGCAATGTTTTCTCTATGTGGTAGGGTCTTACTGAAAGAACTACTTTGACAGCAACATGAATTCAGAAAGTTAAAATAGAAATAGCCAGGGACTTCCCTGGTAGTCCAAGGGTTAAGACTCTCCTTCTACTACAGGGGGCACGGGTTGGATCTCTGGCAGGGAACTAAAGATCCTGCATGCCCTCTGATGAGGCCAAAAAAAAAAAAATGGAATATCCATTTATTCATGAGACATCAATAACCACTTCTTAAAATCAAAGTATATGCTTAGAATTTTTCTAAACTGATTTGGTCATTTAATATTTCAATCTGGTGTTGAACATCATTGTTAAAGAGTATCATAAATACTACTCCTAAAGCTGAGGAGGAAAGACTACTCTAATTTAAGTATACGGGAGAGAATTTTCTATTGTGAATCCTTATTATACCCAAGATAAATTTATTCGTACTTTTATAATCAGTGGTTCTGACTCGTTGTAATGTTGGTTACAGCACTGAACTAACAATGATTTGTAAATTCATTCAGTTTTCATGTAGCCCTGGTTTTGTAGCCGTATTTAACAATAACACGCCCATTTTCTTCTCCAGGGGATCTTCCCAACCCAGGGATCAAAACCAGATCTCCTGCATTGCAGGAAGGTTCTTTTCCACCTGAGACACCAGAGAGGCACCTAACAAGTTGCTACTCACAGCCATCCTAAATTCAACTGCAACCTCAGCACCCAGCGGAGGGGCTGACTCAAGTCAAGGAGAGAGATACATAGAGGAAGTACCTTTCTGAAATCAAATAATGTTTAAGAGAGGGATATCCCTAGAGTCGAAGTGCTGGGGTTCAAACCCGAGGATTGACCTTCTAAATTTGTGACCTTAAGCACACTACTTAGATACACTTATAAAATGTTTAATGTTTGTAATTATTACATGGGATTAAATGAGCCAATACACGAGTGTAGCAGTGACTTTTTTTATGTTATACATTAAATTTTTAAAAGGAAACAAATAGCTGAGAATGGCTTATATCCAATGACACACATTTTCATCCTAATGCATTGTGAACTGTCTGTTCAGTTCTTAAAAATTCTTTTATTATAGTTTTAAGGAACTGTAAGTAGCATGATCATGAACACTATGGTTTGAAATTCACCATGTTTTTGTTTTTTTGCCTGAGAAGTATTGAAAAAAAAATAAACTCTGTAATAAGCTTTTCATAAGTACAATTAAGTACAGTGATATTTATAAAGCCTATTCGGCAGGAGTTTCTAAAATGGTATTAAGTATAAAAATATGCTAGAAAAGTCACCTCTCAAATTATTTCATTGTGTTCCTATTGAAATGATCAGTGATGGTATAATAAAAATTATCTCAAGAGTAAAAGAATGCCATGAAACAATCCTTGTGATAAGAGCTAGAATAAGATAAATGTTGCCAGTTCAGTCACATTAAAGAGATAAAAGAAAGTGGAGTCAATTTAAACAATGATACTAAATCATGATTTACATTAAAATATTTGTTCAGTTAATGGAATTATGTCTCCTTTCTGGTAAATATTCCTATGGATATATCATTATCATATATATGAAAGAAAGGAAATGAATTTGTCTTTAACCATGTACTATAAAACAAATTGTGAACTCAAAGAATCATGAAACATTATTTCAACTAGAGTGAAATCAAATCTAAATCTGTCAGTGTTACTCAATGCTATATGAAATATAGTATAACAAGAACAAGTCTAAGACTCAAAACATTTTTTAGGGAATTTTTGGGTTGCTTACATATAATTATAAGATTGCTTACATATAATGTCATGAACAGATAACACAGTTATGAAACATCATATACTTTGTAATATGGCATACTGATTCTTGCAATTTATTATTTTTCTGATCTTGGAATTTTACCTGCTTAAAGGTATCAGGATTTTATCTAACAGAGGAGATGATCTACCTAACTTTGTGTCTAAAAGATGATGCTGTGAAAATGCTGCACTCAATACGCCAGCAAATCTGGAAAACTCAGCAGTGGCCACAGGACTGGAAAAGCTGAGTTTTCATTCCAATCCCAAAGAAGGCAATGCCAAAGAATGCTCAAACTACTGCACAACTGCACTCATCTCACAGGCTCGCAAAGTAATGCTCATAATTCTCCAAGCCAGGCTTCAATAGCACATGAACTGTGAACTTCCAGATGTTCAAGCTGGATATAGAAAAGGCAGAGGAACCAGAGATCAAATTGCCAACATCCATTGGAGCATCAAAAAAACAAGAGAGTTCCAGAAAAACATCTATTTCTGCTTTACTGACCATGCCAAAGTCTTTTACTGTGTGGATGGACCACAAAAAACTCTGGAAAATTCTTAAAGAGATTTGAATATCAGACCACCTGACCTGCATCTTGAGAAATCTGTAAAGATCAGGAAGCAACAATTAGAACTGGACATGGAACAGACTGGTTCCAAATAGGGGAAGGAGTATGTCAAGGCTGTATATTGTCACCCTGTTTATTTAACTTATATGCAGAGCACATCATGAGAAACGCTGGGCTGGATGAAGCACAAGCTGGAATCAAGATTGCCAGGAGAAATATCAATAACCTCAGATATGCAGATGTCACCACTCTTATGGCAGAAGGTGAAGAAGAACTAATGAGCCTCTTGATGAAAGTGAAAGAGGAGAGTGAAAATGTTGGCTTAAAGCTCAACATTCAGAAAACTAAGGTCATGACATCTGGTCCCATCACTTCATGGAAAATAGATGGGGAAACACTGCAAACAGTGACAGACTTTATTTTGGGGGGCTCCAAAATCACTGCAGATGGTGACTGCAGCCAAAAAATTAAAAGTCGCTTGCTGCTTGGAAGAAAAGTTATTACCAACCTCAACAGCATATTTACAAGAAGAGACATTACTTTGCCAAGAAAGTTCTATCTAGTCAAAGCTATGGTTTTTTCAGTAGTCATGTGTGGATGTGAGAGTTGGACTATAAAGAAAGCTGAGCGCCAAAGAATTGATGCTTTTGATCTGTGGTGTTGGAGAAGACTCTTAAGAGTCCCTTGGACTGCAAGGAGATCCAACCAGTCCATCCTAAAGATCAGTCCTGAATATTAACTGTAACGACTGATGCTGAAGCTGAAATTCCAACACTCTGGCCACCGGATGTGAAGAACTTGGAAAAGATCCCCCTGATGGTGGGAAAGATTGAAGGCGGGAAGAGAAGAGGATAACAGAGGATGAGATGGTTGGATGGCATCACCGACTCAATAGACATGAGTCTGAGTAAACTCCGGGAGTTGGTGATGGACAGAGAGGCCTGGGGTGCTGTGGTCCATGGGATCTCAAAGAGATGAACATGACTGAGCAACTGAACTGAACTGAACCTTGTGTCATAGAAGGAAGTCTAAGTTCTTTTCTTTCATCCTGCCATTCTTTTCTAGGATGTCTGTGACTAAATGAATAGTTTCATTTTTTATGATATTTGAACAATTAAGTTAAAGATTAAATCAGACTGTACTATTCAAAATCATATACTGTAAATGGACTTTCAGAGGTTAATAACTATTACTGCAAACAATATTGTATCAAAAGTAGCTATTTGGTCAAAGGATTTAAATATTTGCTTTTTTCATGCTATGTGATCTCTTCTCTTACTGTCTATATCCTCCTTATTGAAAGAATATTTATTAAGCTTGAAAATGAAAAAAGAGCTGATTAAAGATCAGACTCTTGTACACAACCAGGCATATTTCTGACTCAGCATCCCCGTCTGCTGTTCCCTCTGCCTAGACTGTGCTTCCATCTCACACCTCTAAGACTAATTCCTTCTCCTTCTTTACAATTTTACTCAAAAGTCACTTTTTTCAGGAAAGCTTTGCACATATCACTTTATTTAAATTTCAACCTATAACCTCTCTCATTGTTTTTCTTTCCCCTTGGTACATTCTATTGTAACATATTATAGAATGTGCTTAATTATCTTGGAGGGAGATTTCATAGAAGAAAAGAGACCTGGAAAAGCAGAGACAAAATTTAAAATACAGGAACTTATACTATAATAGGATACAATTGAGATTTAGAGCAAGAGGAAAAGAATAATGATGATAAGGAAGAAACTTCACTAGTATTAAAAAGCAACATAAGAAATATGGATTTATTATGGAGATCTTGAGAGTGTTACTGTATAGTTGGAGGCAAATGAGAATTCAAAACACTAAGATGAGCTTTACTGCTTACTGAATTTATCAGGGAAGGAGACAGACATCTTAAAAGAGAAACTGCCAAAATATGCCAGTAACAATTGCATCACTTGGAAAGAACACTGTACTACTTTTGGTTTTAAGTTCTGTTAACTGCTTACCAAAAGGGAAAAATCAATACAGATGTGTGTGCATGCACTCAGTCATGTCCGACTATTTGTGACCCATGTACTTTAGACCACAAGACTCCTCTGTCCATGGGATTTTTCAGGCAAGAATACTGGAGTGGGTTGCCATTTCCTACTCCAGGGGATGGTCCCAACGCAGGGATGGAACCCATGTCTCCACATCTCCTGCACTGCAGGTGAATTCTTTATCACCAGCACCACACAGAAGGTTCCAGGTATAGAGGTGACTCAGATGGTGAAGAATTTGCCTGCAATGTGTGAGACCTAGGTGTATTCCCTTGGTCAGGAAGAACCCCTGGGTAAGGGAATAGCTACCTACTCCAGTATTTTTGGAGACTCCCTGGAGTCTGGAGAGCTACAGTCCATGGAGTCACAAAGAGTCTGATGACAGAGAGATTGACACTTTCACTTTCATGAGTATATAGATATATATTTTTCTTTATAATAATTTCTCAATTATGTGAAACAAGAGCAACTAAATATATATCTTCAGAAACTTTATTCACTTTAATTCATTCACATTTTAAGAAAACTATGGAAATAGAGCTTCAAAATAATTTTTAACTCAGCAAAATATTCCAATGATGCAACAGCTGTGTATTTTACTGGGTTAAATTTAAATCCACATGTGTATCAGAACATACAATAAATATTCTAGATATTTCTATTTTCTCAACCTTAATAGTATCTATGTTATATTAGAGAATTTCTGACCCTGTAATTTATTTGCATAAAGATTCATAATCCTTTCTACGAAAATAAAAATGTTGTCACAGACACTGTAAATGTTCAACTTAGATAAATTCTCTATTTTGAGCATATGAAAATCCCCCTTATTTAATAATAATACAGATTACATGTTGAGATCTTAATCATAATCATTTTAATGTATAGTCATTTTTAATCTGTTTGTATATGTTATTTCTTTGATATCAAAAGAAACTGTCACAAAATCATTATGAAAGTGCCTAATCTAAATATATTTTCCCAAAATTTATTATAATTTTTATTTTTTCTGCTACCTTAGAGAAAATAATAATTTATGATATTTCCCCAACATTCTATAGTAGATAGTTTTTGTGCAGTTACCTTGAGGGATGCAACAGAAACTAGTGGTTCAGAAAGTACAAACTGGTATCATAAGCACTTGCTAAAATTCTGACTTTCTCACTTATTAGTGGTGCTATGGACCAAATTGGGTATCCTCCCCACCAATAATCAGATATTGAAGCCCTAACCCCCGATGTGATTGCATTTGCAGACAGACCTAAGGAATATAAGGAAGTAATAAACTAAATGAGGTCATTAGGGTGGGGCCCTGATCCCTTAGAATTAAATTGCTTAAGACAGCATTTTTATAAAAAGTAACACCAGAGATGGAGCACCCCCCCCCCTACTGTGCATGTGTGCATGCTCAGTAATTTCCAAAAGTCCTTGAGACCCCATGGACTGTAGCCCACCATGCTCCTCTGTCCATGGGATTTCCCAGACAAGAATGCTGGAGTGGGTTGCAGGTTCTGTTTCCTTCTCCAGGGGATCTCCCTGACCCACACATTGAACCTGCATCTCCTGCATTGGCAGGCAGATTCTGTCCCACTGAATCACCTGGGAAGCCCTCGCTACTGTGAGGGCTTAACAATGAGAAAGGCTGCAAGAGGCCAGGAAGATAACTCTTACCAGAAAACAACCATACTTGCCCAATGATCTTGGACCTCTAGCTTCCAGAACCACGCAAAAATAAATGTCTCTTATTTAAGCCACCAAGACTGTGGTATTTTGTTATGACACTCTGAGTAGACTAATCCAAGTGGCATAATTTTCAACAAGTTGCTGTAACATTCCTATACTTCTGTTTTCACAACTGGTTCTTACATATTGTGAGTCACCATGATGTTTATTTGAAATAATACATTTACAAGGTCTGGCACAGCATACATTCCCATTGAATATTATTTTGTTTATAATTATGTTATAAATATACATGTAAATACATATTAAAATGTAATAGAAAGTTGTTACTCATGTAAAGTTCATTATCAAAGTATTTTAAGTATGCCCCACATGGAGCATATATATTATGCATATATATTATTTATATATGCATATAAAATGCTTACATAAAATATGCATTTTATATTTTGTAAATATATAATCATAAGAGGAGATAAATTTCACCAATATTAAATGCAGTTACAGAATCATGAAAATTTAAATAACTGCCACTTCTCAATCTATTTATCATTCTGCATTGGACATCTTCTTTTGTAGTGGATAATGATATACTGAATATGATTCAAAATAAAATCAATATCGTCCTTATTGTGTCAATGTGTGGCAGGGGCCACCACAGTGTTGTGAAATGACTGTCCTCCAATTAAAGTAAATAAATAATTTTTTTAAATTGGCTTTCAACATAATTTTTTAAATAATAATAGTTTGCCCTACAACGTGCAGTGGTTTTTTCAGAGATACTGTAGGGCAGTAAGGGAGTTTGATGGGACAATATGTTTACCGTTTCTCATCCAATACTCCTGAGTGAAGAGTAGACATCTCTCCCCCATCAAACCAATCAGTCTGTTTGCCATGACTCTTGCCTGAATGACCGAAGCTGTTTTCCAGCATAAGATTGTGAGTACAGAGACAGAATAGGAAGGAAGGTAAGCATGGAAAAAGTAATTTGCCCAGAAAGTTCAAAAAGGACATACCTTATACGGACATAACTGACACTCGTTGAAAAAGTGAATTCTCATTCCCTTTTATCCCACCTTCATCATGTCACTAGGCCACCATCGGCTACTGCTTGCCGTGCTACAGCTTCCACAAATCTCTTTCTCCCATATTTACCTAACTTCCATTCATCCCTCAAATATCCATTTAAGTTCTATTTCCAGCAAAAACTTCCCCTGTAGAGGAGAGCATACACATACACACGCACAAACACACACACACATGCACAAATACACATAACATACACACACATATTCAAAGGCAGATGCTCCTGACAATTGCTTACCTAGGACTTTGTGTTTCAGGATACTTAATATTTGCAATTGAAATTAACATCAGACTTCTCTGAAAGACCATAACTATATCTTCCCAGTCACTCTGTCCTCAGTGATTAAGTAAGAGCCAGGCAAATAACTGATGCTTATAATACAATATTCATGATTTACTTCTTGAGTGAATTAACAAAAGATACTTAAGGAGAATGGAGGGGTATAAAAGGTAGTAGTTCTGTCTTCTATACAAGAGGGCTTAGTGGTGAACTGTTGTCTCAGAAATGAGTAAAAGTTCAACAGGATATTGTCTTAGTTGTATCCTTGTAATTGAGAGCAGTTTTAAAACAGAAGCAGCTAAAACACACTAAAATAGTGGCTATTATCCCAAATCACTGACATAGGACCTATATAATTTGAAAAGGATTATATTTTTCTAGTAACTGATATGAGGAAAAGCCTAGAGTAATTGTGTGAAAAATACAAATATAAATGCATCCATTCAATTTTGCAAGTAAATAAAATCTGGCTGAGCAAATGGCAAGATTTCCTTAAAGCAGGATGATAAGGATAATCCCTAGGCTCCAACTTGTTTGTAATTGTAACTGTATCTCCATAACCACATTTAGTAAAACCTATATGCTATTAAGTTTTTTTCCATTTTAGTATTATCTGTATTCCTCCGAACTTCAAACAAGATCTTGAGGCCAAAGGTCATGGAAGTGACCTGTCAACAAGGAATTCAGTTTGTTGAGAGTTTTTGAATGTTTAATTCTTTCAAATGCTTTTCCTGCATCTATTGAGATCATATACTTTTTATCCTTTATTTATTAAGGAAGCACATCATATTGATTGATTTGTAGATGTTGAACCATCCTTGTATCCCTGGAATAAATTATACTTGGTCATGGTGAATGATCAGTTTAACATATTGTTGAATTTAGCTTAGCCATATTTTGTTGAGGATTTTGGCCTCTGCTCATCATGGATATTAGCCTGTAATTTTCATGTGGTGTCCTTGTCTGATTCGGGTATCAGGGAAATGTTGGCATTTCAAAATAAGTTTGAAAATGTCCCTTCCTCTTTTGTTTCTGAAAGAGTGTGAAAATAATAAGGATTGATGTGGATAGAAACTAATGTAAAGTTTCTACGTTATAGTCAAGAAGTAGATGTCTTCTTATTTTATGCTGAGGTCCATTTTCTATATACCCTGTTAGACACTGCCCTACATCAGATCTGCCACTAGTGTGACACCCAGCTCTGCGACAAAATCATGCACTTTGGGAAGAAGGGGGCGTTGAGGCAGCCTGCAAGCTGGGAGGCGGCACCAAAACCGCAGCAAGGCAGACATAGCCCTGTGTTTAGGTTCCAGCTTAAAGATTCTGAAAATATACCCTTGCCTTTGGTGCATGACTAAGCCTCCTAGCTGGAGATTGCTGCTCTATATGGTGAATTTTCAGCAGACCCTAAAGGATGGCATGGCTCTCCTAAAACTCCATGGGAAGTATGATAATATAATGCAGTTCTCTTGGACAAGCTGAGCCTGGAGAGCTCCTCGTTAGAAGGTGGTAAAATCCCATCTTCTGCTCGGTGGCTCCCCTGTATGTGGGTAAAGAAGTTGCTTTACAAAAGCAGAGAGGCACCTAGGGACCAAAGCACCCCATCTGGCTCAGCCTCCATTCTAGACAGCTAGTTTGGTATGGTCTCCACCAAATGCATGAACAGGAAGAAAGTAAAAAGCCTCATGTTTAATGAAGAATAATTGGCAATTTCTAGATGGCCAGAATTCCCATTCACAGGCAACTATCACCTTGAAGTTCAGACCGCCCTCATGGGGGTCTACTAAGAATTCTTTGGGGGTGACACTACCACCGTGACATTTTCAGTCATTTCTCTGTGCTTACAGAGAGCACATTTGCATTGTTGTGCTTGTCTCTGATATGGGTTTCACTGCTGAGGACACCCCCTGCTTATCCAGCCTCTACAAAGTAAGGTAGCAGTGACGTCTTTCTGTGAGAAGAGAAGACAAGAGGTTATTTCAGACCTGGCTGACCAAGGGGAAGCACACAACTGCCTAACCTCATTCACAAACTGTTAATTTACAGAAACTTCTGAATTTGATTTGTAGCACAGTTCTGAGTCTTGGTTCAGAGAGCTTTATACTCTGTTTAAACATGTCTGCACTGTCAGAAAAGTACAGAACATACCTCTTTATAGCAAACTGGAAATAGAGGGAATACTTCAACATACTAAAGGCTATAATGATAATCCTGAAATTAACATCAACTTCAATGATGAAAAGCTGAAAGACTTTCCTCTAAGGTAAGTGGGAAAAAGGGATGTATATTCCCAACACTTTTATTCAACATAGTATTGGAATTCTGATTAAGAGCAATTAGGCAAGATAAAGAAACAGAAGAAATTCAAATCAGAAAGAAAGATGTAAAACTATCTATTTATAGATGACATAATAATATATGTATAGAAAACTGAATAGTCACATGCAAAATGAAACTAGACTCCTATCTTAACACCATACACAAAGATCAATTCAAAATGGAATAAAGACTTGAATATAAGACCTCAATCCATAAAACTCCTAGAAGGAAACAGGGTATAAGCTCCTTAACAGCAGTTTAGCAATAAAGCTTTGATTTGACCTCAAAAGCAAAGACAACAAAAACAAGTTGAACTACATCATATTAAAAGTTTCTGCATAGCAAATAACAAAAACAAAAAACTACCAACAACATGAAAACAGCCTACTGGATATGTGCAAATCATATATCTGATATGGAGCTAATATCCAAAATATATACAGAACTCACACAATTCAATAGAAAAACAAAAACATATAATTCAGTTTCAAAATACGCAAGTGATCTGAATAGGCATTTTTCCAAGAAAGACTTATGAAATGAATGAAAAGTTCCTCAACATCACTAGGCACCAGGAGAATGCAGATTAAAACCACATTAAAGTATCACCTCACTGAAACATGTAATAAGTGTTGGTGAAGGTGAGAAAAGGGATCTCTGTGCAGTGCAAGTGAGAATGCAAATTAGCTCAACCTGTCCAGTAAACAATACGGAGATACCTCAAAATAGTAAAAACAGATTTACCATATGACCCATCAATGCCACTTCTGGCTACATATCCAAAGAAAATGAAAACAAATTATCCACACTAAGATGTTCACCACAGTATTATTCACCATACCCAAATTAGAAAAACAACCTATGTGTCCATCAATGGGTGAATGGATAAAGAGGATACGACATACGTATAGACATACACATATATACATACATATGGACCTGGAAGGTACAATGCTAAGTCAAACCAGGCAGACAGAGAAAATCAAATACAGTTCAGTTCAGTCGCTCAGTGTCTGACTTGTTGAGACCCATGACTGCAGCACGCCGAGCCTCCCTGTCCATCACCACCTCCCAGAGCTCACTCAAACCCATGTCCACTGAGTTGGTGATGCCATCCAACCATCTCATCCTCTGCCATCCCCTTCTCCTCTTACCCTCAATCTTTCTCAGCATCAGGGTCTTTTCAAATGAGTCAGCTCTTCGCATCAGGTGTTCATAGTATTGGAGTTTCAGCTTCAATATAAGTCCCTCCAATGAACACTCAGGACTGATCTCCTTCAGGATGGACTGGTTGGATCTCCTTGCAGTCCAAGGGACTCTCAAGAGTCTTCCCCAACACCACAGTTCAAAAGCATCAATTCTTCGGTGCTCAGCTTTCTTTATAGTCCAACTCTCACATCCATACATGACCACTGGAAAAACCATAGCCTTGACTAGACCGGCCTTTGTTGGCAAAATGATGTCTATGACTTTTAATATGCTGTCTAGGTTGGTCATAACTTTCCTTCCAAGGAGTAAGTGTCTTTTAATTTCATGGTTGCAGTCACCATCTGCAGTGATTTTGGAGCCCCAAAAAATAAAGTCACCCCCTGTTTCCACTGTTTCTCCATCTATTTGACATGAAGTGATGGGACCAGATGCCATGATCTTTGTTTTCTGAATGTTGAGCTTTAAGCCAACTTTTTCACTCTCCTCTTTCATTTTCATCACGAGGCGTTTTAGTTCTTATTCACCTTCTGCCATAAGGGTGGTGTCATATGCATATCTGAGGTTATTGATATTTCTCCTGGCAATCTTGATTCCAGCTTGTGCTTTGTCCAGCCCAGTGTTTCTCATGATGTACTCTGCATATACGTTAAATAAGCAAGGTGACAATATACAGCCTTGACGTACTCCTTTTCCTGTATGGAACCAGTCTGTTGGTCCACGTCCAGTTCTAACTGTTGCTTCCTGACCTGCATGTGGGTTTCTCAAGAGGCAGGTCAGGTGGTATGATATTCCCATCTCTTTCAGTGAACTCAGGCAAACAGAGAAAATCAAATAGAACATGTTATCAACTACGTGAGGAATTTTAAAAAGTCAAAAACTTAGAAATAAAGAATAGAAGAGTAATTGCCCATGGATGGGGAGTTGGGTTAGGAGAAATATGTTGGTAAAAGGGTCCAAACTTTCAATAGGGAGGTGGATAGTTATGAGGACCACCTTATGTAATACATTCTTAGGACCACCTAATGTAAAAGATAGTGAGTGCAGTTGATATGGCATGTGTAACAGAATTGCTAGTACCAACAGAGTAGAACTTTAATGTTCTTATACATACAACACCGATACACAAACAATAAATATGTTAAGTGATGGATGTGTTAACTAGATGGGATAAATCTTTCTATATACAAACATCAAATCACAAGATGTACACTTTGTTTTATGCATTTAAATGTAAATTAAACCTTAATAACCATAATTTTTAAAAAGATTTCTTAAACACTGAACATGATGGAATAATCTAGGGCTTCCCAGGTGGCACAGTGGTAGAAGACTCTGCCTGCAAGTGCAGGAAAGGCAAGGGACACAGGTTCAATTCCTGGGTTGGGAAAGTCCCCTGGAGTAGGAAATGTCAACCCACTATTTTTATCTGGAAAATCCCCTGGACAGAGGAGACTCATGGGCTACAGTCCAGAGGGTCACAAAGAGTCAGACATGACCGAGCATGTGTGTGTGTGTGTGTGTGTGTGTGTGTGTGTGTGCATGATTATAATACAGATTAATAATTTAACCATTTTTATATAATAATCTGAATTCATTAGTCAAGGCTTTTGTTTCCATATTATTTGGTGCAATACTGTCAGTAAACTAGCAAAATGAAAATTTACATCATTGAAAAGGCTCAGTTCAATTAATATCTAAGATAAACCAAAAACACTTGCATCATTTTTAATCTCATAAGTAGTATATTAAAAATGAATATAATTGAATTTTAGAGAAAATACTTCTGTTGAAATATGCAAAATTGAGGTCACCTTCAGTTTAAAGTATGGAATTATGCTTAAACAAAAATTATATGCTCTTGATATCTTCACAGGCATTTTTAAATGGATAAAAAAATATCTGAAAGAAACAACTGATAATATTTCAGTGCTGTTGCTTTAATTTGAAAAGAAAAGCGTTTCATTTAAGGAAGATTCTCAGTGTCAATCAACTTTCATCTTACCTTTTGTATAACAAATAGTTAACCTATAAACTCCAACAACAACATTTTTAAACCTTTAGAATAGTTGTATCAGTAGATATCCTTGCAGCAACGGAAACATTTTATATATATGCTTTCCCATATAGTAATCAAGGTCCAGCTGTAGCTACTGACTTTGTGAACTATGTCTAGTGTAACTAAGAAACCTAATTTTTAAATGTATTTAATTTTAAGTACATCAAACAAATAATTACATAAAGCTAATGGATACTGTATCAGACAACAACATTTTAGAACATATTAGACACTGACTAAATTTTCCTGAACAGTTATTTTACTTTACAAATATCATTGTAAGATTGATGATTGATATTTACAGTACTAAGATAATATCTAGCAGTACAGTCTTTACGTTTCTGTAAGTTCACATGTTCATAGCTCTATAACTGTATAGAGATCTATATAACTATGTGCACCAAACTCCTAATACAAATAATGGTTCTGAGCTTGAATAAAGGGAAACTAAGAGCACTAGTTAAATGAAGTGGCTATCATATTTGTTTCAGGAATGTTGCTTATAGGATTACCTTTATAAAAATCCATGGAACAAAATTTTCCTAAGACTGGTGCAAGGAAAAGCCATGAAATAAATAACTTACTGTATTACTTTTATTTTTTCTGACTGCCAGGAAGTTTAATCCAAATGTGAGTAGGCACTAATAACAAATTTCTAGATAATATATTTACCACTGACTTTGAACTGAGTTGTCCTGTTTTTATTTTCACCTGTCTTAGCTTTATCTATTTATGTCTCTTTTTACAAATCTTGCTATACTTCATAAAAGAAGATATATAAATAGCCAGAGTGCATAGGAAGTTCTAAATTTCATTAATAATGAGAAAAATATATTTTAAAATCACAATGAGATATCACTGCATATCTACAAGAATGATGATTATTAAATAATCCTACAAAAAGAAAAGGAAAGAAAGAAGGAAGAAAGGAAGGAAGGCCTGGCAATATAAAGTCAGCTAGAATGTAAAAACAAGAACAACAGAAATTTCCATTAACCCCGGGAAAAGTGTAAATTTGTATAAAGTTGAACATATGCATACATGTGACTCAAGAATTGTACCCGGCTACATAAATACCAATGGAAGCACTATCTGTGTGCACCAACATGCACGCACCAAATGTTCACTGCTCTGCTTGTTTATGACAGCCACCATGCTGAACATGAACTACTCCTTGTTCAGCAAAAGAATTGATAAATCTTCTAGTGTATAGTCATACACATGATGCTACATAGCAAGGAAAATTATTGAAATACTCCTCTCACAAGCATACTGTGAGTGAGGGAAGCCAGAAGCAAAAGAATATGTACTTACAAATCCATTTACGTATGCTCAAATAAGGCAAAATTAACTTTAAATGTTAAAGTCAGATTATGGTTACTGTGGGGGAAGAGAGGAGTAGTGACTGAGAGACTTTTTGGAGTGTTTGCATGTCTTGTTATCTGATTTGGGAGATGGTTAAATTGTGTACCTCATTTAAGAAAATTCACAGAGATATACACTTAACATTTGAACAATTTCTGTATGTGACAGAAAATAATCATTTACCTTAAAATTCTATTATTTAACACATAACTGTGTCTCAGTTGACATACTCTTAGAAGAAAGTTGATCAATAAATATATACGTTGAAATGATTAGTGATAAAGACCGAAAAGTCTAAGGAAATTATTTTATCAAAGACTAAAATTGCATTTTTCCTCATATAAATTCACGGTGTGTATGGCACACACTTTAGATATCTTATTATTTAAAGTGAGTTTTTATGGTTTCTTAATATTTCTAACACAAGTATGATATATCCTAGTATGGACTAGAAACAATAACATGAAAAGTAATAATTTCAGAAATTCAGTTCATGAAGCATAAGTTTTTGGTTTTTTTATAGTCATATTATACCTTGAAGGTTGAAAGGGAAAATAAGTCTTTGAAATATTACTTATCTTCATGCTGTGAAGTCACGAACAAGGACAAACTTTTGTTAGTTAAAAAAAATCCTCTGACAGAAATTCTCATTAGCAATTTGATGTGGGTAGAGTTTGCATATATTATAATTACCTAATATTTATAACCTCTATACTAATTTTTACTTTTCTTTTGGCTATATGCCTACTTTTCTTAAATTGATTTATTAATGCCCAAGGTTGCTTTGCAGTTTTATCCTTTTAGCAATAATAGATGCAATATATCACAAAAACAAATTTTTAAGAGAACATCATTAGAGTGATGTAGCACTAGTAATAAACCCCTTCACACTTGGATGAACTTAAATCAGTTTCTCTTTATTGATTTTTGGTCATAACATAATTTTAAAGTTCAACTCAGTTAATAAAAAAAGATTTGCTCTAGTGTTATGGGCAAAATACTTGTGTTGTAAGTTCCCACTTCATTTGTGGAAGACCAGTAGAGTTGTATCATATATAGATCTTGGCTAGATATAGCAATGAGGAGATTATTTTATGATAATCTTTATGTGTCATATCTTTTCCTTATACTTTTATTGATGTAAATCTTTCAGTTCATCCTTATCATAGATCTAATGATTACACAAGTGAACATTTATTTCCTATTGCCTTTAATTTGTGTATATTTGTAAGGATGTGGGTGTGTGTGTGTGAAAGATGTAAAAAATCAATATTTATCAAATGTAAAAATAGTGAATCTGCTTAAAAGAGTCATTTTATCATGAGAATAGTAAAGTATTTTTTACTAATAATGTGCTACTTTCCTACAGAATGCCATATGTTATTTCTTTATGTAGGATTGCCAGTCCCATACAGAGAGTGGACTGGTTTTTGATCTTATCATTCATCACTAAACTAGTTTCAAAAATCAGTTAATCCAATCAGCTTTTAACATTTTGAATCACAGATGCTATGAAAGGTATATTCCATCAGAGAATTAGTATCTTCATCCAGAATTAAGTAATTAGTTGTATGTAAAAAGGTTAAAAAAATTTATTGTATATGAACTGAAATAAGGATGTTAAACTTCTATTTATTGTCATTCTTCTTGTAAACTATATCTACCACCATTTTTCCCCAGTTCTACATAACAGATTACATATGCTACTTGATTCCCTAGGTTCATTCAGTTATGGTCCACAGCATTTATAAAGTTCTCATTATCAACTAGTAATCCTTCCCCTTTAGCTTTTCACACAAGGAAACCAATCAGAATTCAGAACAAAGTTCACACTATTACCACCTTATATCCACTCTATATTTTAAAAAGTAAATTTTTCACAAATTTCTCTGCTTTAGGTTTAACATGTCACATAATATTTTTCCCATGTATGTGGTAAGACTGTAGATTAAAGAAGATGGTCCATAACACACTGAGCATACGCTAAAGAAAAAAGTAGCATCAGACAAATAGTAATCAATGGCTTAAAGAAAATTAAAGGATAATGTTATTAGCTTGAATGATAGAATATGTTTCATTGAATTTTGATTCTGACAGCAGAAAGGCAATAACTACTTGCTCTATTCTCTAGCAGCCTAAAACAGATAATCTCTATATTTTAATATATCTAGAGATAAAGGAGTCCTCTACGGAGTTGACCAGAACCAAGATCTAAAACACTTACACATCTTCAACATCTTTCTGCCACCACGTGTCAAAGTCCCTGACATCTTTGCAAATTCAAATGTTATCTAACTTTAAAAGTCAGTTTAAATGTGATCATTCATTCAACAGATATTTACTGAGCTAGGCATCTGGTATTAGGAAAATAAAGGAAAAATAAGACACAAAACTCCTTCAGTTAAAAGGACAGACAATCTAAAGTGAAGCAGACACAGGAATAACTTGTTAGTACAGTAAAACATGTCTATAGAGGGTGGTCAAGGTAAGGGTAAGCAGGCAACAGACGTCTAACTGTGAATTTCCAGAGGAAGAAGAAGGGAGCTATCCCACTTCCCACAGTAACAGCCATGTGTCACCAGGACACATCACAGACTGCTACAGAGAGTTTACCAGAGCCATTAAAACGTAAGCTTCCAGATCACAGAGAACTAGGTTCAGATTCAACTGAAGGCACGTGCCATGTTGCTGAGGTTGGATAATTTTCTTAATATACTAGGGTTTTTGTAAAGATGGAGTGACACACACACATATATATATAAAGCATCTAGGTTCTAGGACATAATAAATGGTCAATAAAGCACAGATTTCATCTAAGGCACCTGCACCCAAAAATAGAATGTTGAATCAGTATTCAGCAAAAAAAAAAAAAAAAAAAGACTGATGTCTGTTTGTAAATGAACTAAGAAAAAATTTTAAAACTACTTACTGAATGCCTAATACTGTCAGTTTGTCTCTATGACATCATGCAGCATGATTATTTAAAAAATAATATAAGAGAAATGAAATAGTTGTTTGCTGCAATCTCAAAGAAATGCACTGCTGATGAGACCTTCTTTAGAAATACCAGCATAAAACTTTTTTTTTTTTTAATGCACATAAATACAAGACCTACTTTGAGTTTCATTTGGTAAGAATTTCAGTTCTGTGTGGCTTTAAGTAATAACATTTGAAGTACAAATTATTCCCCCCCCCCTCCATGGGGAGGCTTATCCAGAAAATCACAGGCAATTTAAACCTTCCATAGTATATGATAAAGATAAACTTTTTCTTATTTCCCAAAACCCTAACTTTATTCTTTAAACAGTAAAGCATTATCCTGGCTATAGCATTCATCCCTTTGTCTACCTGTTTATTTGCCTGTTCATTTTTAAGGACACCAAGATAGTAAGCCAATAAGAAAATAGAGGGCAAAGTCAGACCATGTTCTCATAAGATTTAAATCTGTACAAGAACATCTAGAATTAATAATGTGTGAACCTGGAGTTATTCAACCAGCTAATTGCCTTCAACAGTGTTCATCATTAATCCAGACACTGCCATTCTATTTCAGTTAAATATGGAATTTCACGTTGGCAAGTGAGCTGCTATAGTACTATCCATAACTCACTAAAGGCTGAATGCTTTCTTCCACTGTTGCCAATGGCTCATGTTGGCATATGTTGATATTGTGCCATAAATGCCTATATAATTTAGGCTCACGTGCCTAAAAGAGATGAAAGATCTACACAAATTTACACCTAATGTGTAGAATGAGATGTTTAAATTTCTGAAATGTTCACTGTTTTCAAATCTCAAAACTTGTTTTAAGCTCATCATATTTCCTAGAATTTTCATTCTGCAATATTGTACACCACTTTTTTAATGGCTCATAAGTAATCTTCTAAAATAAACACACACCCATATACTCCTTGTGGAGTGCAGGAAACACAGTGCCACTCTTACTAGAATCCATTCCTCTTTGTGATATCGAAAATATTACAAAATAGTATTATCTTTTGTTGTTAAAGAAGGGATACTTTTAGAATCACAAAATCATGAATTGTCAGTGTTTAGAGATTATTCAGCTCAACCCCTTAATGTTAAAAGCAAACAAAATGAGACTAAAGGATTTATCAGTTCAGTTCAGTTGCTCAGACAAGTCTGGCTCTTTGCAACCCCATGGACTACAGCACACCAGGCTTCCCCATCCATCACCAACTCCCAGAGCTTGCTCAAACTATGTCCATTGAGTCAGTGATGCCATCCACCCACCTCATCCTCTGTCGTCCCTTTCTCCTCCTGCCTTCAATCTTTCCCAGCATCAGGGTCTTTTCCAATGAGCCCCTTCTTCCCATCAGGTAGCCAAAGTATTGGAGTTTCAGCTTCAGCATCAGTCCTTCCAATGAACACCCAGGACTGATCTCCTTTAGGATGGACTGGTTGGATCTCCTAGCAGTCCAAGGGACTTTCAAGAGTCTTCTCCAACACCACAGTTCAAAAGCATCAATTCTGCATCACTCAGTTTTCTTTATAGTTCATCTCTCACATCCATACATGACTACAGGAAAAACCATAGCTTTGACTAGACAGATCTTTGTCAGCAATGTCTCTGCTAATCTCTCATAGCTTTTCTTTCAAGGAGCAAGCATCTTTTTCATGGCTGCAATCACCATCTGTAGTGATTTTGGAGCCCAAAATAATAAACTCTGTCTCAGTTTTCATTGTTTCCCCATTTATTTGTCATGAAGTGATGGGACTTGATAAAATGATCTTAGTTTTTTGAATGTTGAATTTTAAGCCAGCTTTTTTACTCTCCTCTTTCACTTTCATCAAAAGGCTCTTTAGTTCCTCTTTGCTTTCTGCCATAAGGGTGGTGTCATTGTATATCTGAGGTTATTGATATTTCTTCTGGCAATCTTCATTCCAATTGTGCTTCATCTAACATGGCATTTTGCATGAAGTACTCTGCATAGAGAGCTTCCCTATGCAGAACTGAGCTGCCATGGGGCAGCTGATTTCAGTTGGCAAAGAATCTGCCTGCAATTCAGGAGACCCTGGTTCGATTCCTGGGTCAGGAAGGTCTGCTTGAGAAGGGATAGGCAACCTACTCCTATATTTTTGGTTTTCGCTTGTGGCTCAGCTGGTAAAAAATCCACCTGTAATGTGGGTACCTGGGTTTGATCCATGGGTTGGGAAGATCCCCTGGAGAAGGGAAAGGATAGCACTCTGGTATTCTGGCCTGGAGAATTCCATGGACTGTAGTCCATGAGGTTGCAGAGTTGGACACAACTGAGTGACCTTCACTTTCACTCTGCATAGAAGTTAAATATGCAGGATGAGCATATACAGCCTGGCTTACTCCTTTCCCAGTTTGGAGCCAGTCTGTTGCTCCATGTCCTATTCTAACTGTTGCTTCTTGACATGCAGACAGATTTCTCAGGAAGCAAGTAAGGTGGTCTGTTATTCCCATCTCTTTAAGAATTTTCCACAGTTTGTTGTGATCCACACAAAGGCTTTGGCATAGTCAATAAAGTCAAAAATAAAGTAGATATTTTTCTACGAACAAAGTTACTGGAGGTGATGGAATCCCAGTTGATCAATTTCAAATCCTAAAATATGATGCTGTGAAAGTGCTGCATTCAATATGCCAGCGAATTTGGTAAACTCAGCAGTGGCCACAGGACTGGAGAAGCTCAGTTTTCATTCCAATCCTAAAGAAAGGCAATGCCAAAGTATGTACAAACTACCGCACAATTGCATTCATCTCACACGTTAGCAAAGTAATGCTCAAAATTCTCCAAGCCAGGCTTCAACAGTATATGAACTGAGAATTTCCAGATGTTCAAACTGGATTTTGAAAAGGCAGAGGAACCAGAGATCAAATTGCCAACATCCACTGGATCATCAAAAAAGCAAGAGAGTTCCAGAAAAACATCTACTTCTGCCCTATTGACTACGCCAAAAAATTCATGACTTTAAACAATTAGTCAGTGGTGCAGCTAAGACCAATTCTTATTTTGTCCTCTCGCATCATTATACTTTCAGAAAGTATAAACATATAAACTACAAATGGGAGGACAGGGCTTTCATGAAGTCTTTCCATAGCAATGAGTAAAATGGTGACACAATCACCTTTATATCGTAATTCTGATATACAAACACGCATATATAACACTTTAAAACAGCTAAACAAACATGTCAAAAAAGTCTAAATTTAAACATTCTTCATAATTCCTCAATAGACATTCTTCAGTAGATTAAAGATTATATGTTTAGCAGTTCCCTCAGTTTGAGATTGACAAGACATGTTGCAATTCCAAAGAGTCCACTTTTGTATCACATTTTTTCCCCCATTTGTGTTACTTTGATTCAGAACAGCTTTGCTTGAAGGAAAGAGTAAGAATTGAATTATTCATACTAGCCTTGCCTGCAGCATTCTTCCAACACTTACTGACCCTCCCTAGAAGCTATAAAGACCAAATGCACATCCATATAATATAATACCTTTGTTCTGATTGTTCATCCATGAAATTATTCATTCTTCATTCCTTCACCTTCTAAAGAGTGATGTGTAGCCAAACTAACCATATGACATACTCTTAGGAACAAAATATAAGTCTGTAAAAAAGCCTTCTGATTTTTCAATAAAAACAGCCTTTTTATTATAAAGTGAAATTTTATAACTTCAAAAATGGGTTTTCATTTTATAATCTATTTAATTCAAGAATAAAAATATTTACTTTATCAACTTGCAAAAAGACAAAATGATAATTTTTCATCATCATTGCCAGAGGTAAAGGAACCTTCCCTGATGAAAGAAGTAGAAAATCTATTTCAACTATCACAGTACCTTAAGGATGAAGAAAATAGTTTTAATTTTGGGCAATAAATCACTTGTGCAGCATTTCAGAGATCAAGAATCTTGCCTATCAAAACAATGTAGTCATCAAAATGTAAAGTCCTTAGGCAATGAGCACTGCAGTAAAATATTTTTATCCTTTTATAACTGGATCAATATTCTTGAATATATATATATATATATATATATATACACACACAGATATATCAAGTCCCTTTCACCTTCTCTTTTCATATTTGCTACAAATTTTTCAATGTCATGAGAGACTGAAAAACCTAAATTAAATCTAAACACATAAACACAACTACAGACTTCCCTGGTGGCTCAGATGGTAAAAGCGTCTGCCTACAATGCAGGAGACCTGGGTTCGGTCCCTGGGTTGAGAAGATCCCTGGAGAAGGAAATGGCAACCCACTCCATTATTCTTGCCTGGAAAATTCCATGGACAGAGGAGCCTGGTAGGCTACAGTCCACGGGGTCGCAAAGAGTCAGACACGACTGAGCAATTTCACTAGTAGATACAAACATACATACAGAAAAAAACCTTTCTATTAACCATTCTGAATAACAGCATTAATTTGCCTCTAAAACCAGAGATTTACCTTTGTTTCCTAGCCTGAATTAATTTAAAGTTTTTTTTAAAATTGTATTTATTTTTAATTAGAGGATATCTGTTTTACAATATTGTGTTGGTTTCTGCCATATGTCAATACGAATCAAACATAAATATACCCACGCCCTCTCCCTCATGAGCTTCCCTCCCACTTCCTACCCATCCTACCCTTCTAGGTTGTCACGGGGCACCAGTTTTGAGCTCCCTGGTTATCTATTTGATGTATGGTAACGTATCTGTTAAAATGCTGCTCTCTCAATTCATCCCACCCTGCCCTTCACCCACTGTGTCCACGAGTTTTTTCTCTATGTCTGTGTCTCCACTATTGCCCTGCAAGTTTAGAGATATTTTAACAGAAGATAACAAATAGGGATATACTCTTTCCTAGACTCCTTGTTTCTAAAATAATACATACTAAGTGCCATCTGGGTTTCCTAGTATATCTCTAGCTCCTGTCTTGTTGATGACAACAAAGAATGTGTTGACAACAATCAACTCCTTTTGCTAATAGGTCTTTGCATGTATTTTTCCCTTTGGCTGGAAGGTGCATCGCTCCTCTTCAAATCTAATATTTTCTTATTCTTTAGCTTTCAATCAAATAGTAACTTTTGGGGAGAAGCATTCCTGATCTCCTTTATCAGATTAGATCCCCCAGTAAAATACTGTAAGTACTTACACACTTATCCTATCATTATCAATTGCTATCTCAAATCCCCAACGATGCTGCCTAAAAGGTCTGTATAGTCAGGACTATGGTTTTTCCAGTAGTCATGTACAGATGTGAGAGTTGGACCAGAAAGAAGGCTAGGAGCTGAAGAATTGGTGCTTTCAAACTGTGGTGCTGGAGAAGACTCTTGAGAGTCCCTTGGACAGCAAGGAGGTCAAACCAGTCAGTCCTAAAGGAAATCAACCCTGAATATTCACTGGAAGGACTGATATTGAAGTTGAAGCTCGAATACTTTGTCCACCTAATGCAAAGAGCTGACTCATTAGAAAAGACTCTGATGCTGGGAAAGGTTGAAGGTAAAAGGAGAAGCAGGCGGTGGAGCATGGGATGGTTAGATAGCATCAACAACGCAATGGACATGAACTTGGGCAAACTCTGGGAGATAGTGAGGGACAAGGAAGCCTGGCATGCTGCAGTCCATGGGGTCACAAAGAGTCGGACATGACTTAGCAACTGAACGACAACAACTATGCTGTAAACTGCATGGAAACAAAAATCATACTTATTTGTGCCAATTCCATGTCTCTGGTTTCTAGCAAAGGATTGATAATAGAAAGTGTTTCATATATTCTTTTGAAAAATATGAAGGATTCAATTCCAGACTTTCTCATTTCTGAACCAATTTGTAGTATAGTTTAACACGATGACTCTGCTAAAGGAGTAATCATAGTTCATACTCTGACTGAACCATGAATCAGAACATAGGAGCCATATTTGAGTGGCAGTCTCTAGTTTGTAAATACACACAATTGAGCATAAAACTGCTTAGAAATGATAAGGTCAGGGGTCATAGATCTTAACAGCAATTCAGATGTGTCAGCTGCTGAAATCAATACAAAAGCACATAAGTTCCTGAGACTCAGGTAATCACTAAGCATTAAAATGAATACATAACTTCAGTTGATATGCAAGGCATTCCTTTTGTAGGAAGTATATTTTCAGTTAAAATTTACTGAGAAAAAGAGAGAGAGGAAATAGTCACTTAATGTGGCCACAGTCATTTTTCTGGTTACAGACATCTCAATGAGCTTCAGAAAATGCAAATATTTTCCTCCAAAAGCTTCATTGATGCCAGATACACAGACTCAGATACAGTATCATTTAACATCCGTATTTAAAGGTGCTTTCCCACCTTTCATGAATATTTGTTAAACAAAGAGGGAAAAACAATCTATTAGCTGTCAGAACACAAAGAACCTGTTAAAATATTCCTGTAAAAATAATAATTTGAAAAATCTTATTATTAAGTTTTATCATAAAATTCATTGCTTTCTTATTTTTCTTCTTGTGCAAGATAAGACTTACTTCTGCTACTATTGTTTGATATCCATGACCCTCTTCCAGCATCATCATTTGATTATACCCCATCTAAGCTCGATATGTTCCCAGTGGCTCAGTGGTAAAGAAACTGCCTGCAATGAAGGACCCACATGAGACGCGGGTTTGATCCCTGGGTCCGGCAGATCCTCTGGAGGAGGGTATGGCAATGCACTCCAGTATTCTGGCCTGGAGAATCCCATGGATGGAGGAACCTGGTAGGCTACAGTACACTGGGTCGCAAAGAGTCGGGATTTTCATTTGGATCATGAGTTTGACACCTAGAGATAACTTGAGTAGGATCACCATAATTATGTTATTTGAGTGGGAGGTGAAGATAATAAAAACAAATTTGCTATATAAATAAATATGAAACCTAATTAATCTCTGCTGCCTGCTTAGCAAAAATGTGAAAAGAAAAGGACAGACAAGTTACTCTTCTGCTTGCTTATGTACTCAGTCATATCTGACTCTTGAGACCCCAAGGACTGTAGCCACCATGCTCCTCTGTCCATGGGATTTTCCAGGCAAGAACACTGGAGTGGCTTGCCATGCCCTCCTCCAGGGATCTTCCCAACCCAGGAATCAAACCTACACCTCCCGCATCTCCTGCGCTGTTAAGAGAATTATTTACCACTGTGCCACTTTACCTATTTACTAAGAAAAAATGTTGGGGGCTATTAAATATCTGTCCTATCAATATCCTACAACAGTTCTAAGTAAACAATTAACCCCCCCATCTCCCATCCCCTGATGAATGGAAGAGGAAATCAACTAGGAGGCAGACTTGTAGCTTCAAAGGTATAAAGGAAACAGTAATGAATATACTGTTACTGGACAATTTTAATGAAAATTTGAAAAAGATGCAAAAACTAAAAATGATGTAACTGAAAGTTTACTGGAAGAGCCTTTCAATACTTGAAGTGATGTTTTGAATTTGCATTTTAAATTTTAGCATTTCAGTTATTGTGCCTTTGTTCTTTGTAATGTTGAAAAGAATTCAAACCAGCACACCACTGAATGTCAATCAAAATTCAAAACTTTTCTGAATCATTTTTATAAACTTAAATTCTAAATGTATCATATGCCACTCCATTTAAATTTTAGGTTTCTTTAAATAGTCATGTGAAACTTTTTGTGTCCCCTTTCTCCTTATAGCACTTTAATATATTTTACTATGGAAATACGTTCATCTTCAGACAATTTGTACAGCTTTTACATTTGGACAAATTGTAATAGTTCCATTGTATTATTGTTTAGTTGCTAAGTGTGTCCAGCTCTTTTGTGACCCCATAGACTGTAGTGTACCAGGCTCCTCTGTCCAAGGGATTTCCCAGGCAAAAAGAACTGGAGTGGGTTGCCATTTCCTTCTGCAGGGGATCTTCCTGACTGAGGGATCAAACTCATGTCTCCTATATTGGCAGGTAGTTTCTTTACCACTGAGACACCTGGGAAGCTCAAATACTAACTTCAACTAATGTATCAAGTGACAAATTTAAATAGTAGAAATAATTTTTGCTACTAGATAATTTAACTCTTTGAGTCTATAAAACTAGGGATATGATAAATTTAAAAAATAAAAGAATACTCTCTCACCATTTGGAGAGGTAGTTTCCTCATTCTATCATTTACTTGAGATTAAAATAGATCATTTAGGTAGAACCTGAAAAGATTCATTCTATCATCACTATGCACAATCTCATGAAATATGGGATATTGCATTGCCAGCCAAAAGTATGTTTGAATAATCTCACTGTGACAAGAAGTCACTGTAACATTTTATTACATGGCATGGAAAATACATTCTTATACAATTAACTGGACTTACATAAAACAATGTATTTATATATATAGCTCTGATAAAGCTTTTTTATTTATATGTAAGGCATTAATTAATTGAGTTGGCAAGAATACACAGAAGAACTATACAAGAAAGATCTTCATGACCCAGGTAACTGCGATGGTGTGATCTCTCACCTAGAGCCAGACATCATGGAATGAAAAGTCAAGTGGGCCTTAGGAAGCATCACTACAAACAAAGCTAGTGGAGGTGATGGAATTCCAGTTGAGCTATTTCAAATCCTAAAAGATGATGCTGTTAAAGTGCTGCACTCAATATGCCAGCAAATTTGGAAAACTCAGCAGTGGCCACAGGACTGGAAAAGCTCAGTTTTCACTCCAATCCCAAAGGAAGGCTATGCCAAAGAATTTTCAAACTAACGCACAATTGCACACCTCTCCCACCCTAGAGTGTAATGCTCAAAATTCTCCAAGCCAGGCTTCAACAGTACATGAACCAGAAACTTCCAGATGTTCAAGCTGGATTTAGAAAAGGCAGAGGAGCCAGAGATCAAATTGCTAACATCTGTTGGATCATCCAAACAGCAAGAGAGTTCCAGAAAAAATCTATTTCTGCTTAATTGACTATGACAAAGATTTTGACTGTGTGGATCACAACAAACTGTGGAAAAATCTTAGAGAGATGGGAATACCAGACCATCTAACCTGCCTCCTGAGAAATCTGTATGCAGGTCAGGAAGTAACAGTTAGAACTGGACATGGAGCAACAGACTGGTTCCAAACTGGGAAAGGAATATGTCAAGGCTGTATATTGTAACTTATACGCAGAGTACATCATATGAAATGCCAGGCTGGATGAAGCACAAGCTGGAATCAAGACTGCCAGGAGAAATATCAATAACCTCAGTATGCAGAGGACCTGACGTGCCATTTGAGAAATCTGTATGCAGGTCAGAAAGCAACAGTTAGTACTGGACACAGAAAAACAGACTGGTTCCAAATAGGGAAAGGAGCAGTCAAGGCTGTATATTGTCACCCTGCTTTTTTAACTTATATGTAGAGTACATAATGAAAAATGCTGGGCTGGATGAAGCACAAACTGGAATCAAGATTGCCAGGAGAAATGTCTATAACCTCAGATATGCAGATGACACCACCCTTATGGCAGAAAGCAAAGAAGAAAAAAAGAGCCTCTTAGTGAAAGTGAAAAGGAGAGTGAAAAAGTTGGCTTAAAACTCAACTTTCAGAAAACTAAGATCATGGCATCCAGTCCCAGCACTTCATGGCAAATAGATGGGGAAACCGTGGAAACAGTGATAGACTTTATCTTTTTGGGCTCCCAAATCACTGTAGATGGTGACTGCAGCCATGAAATTAAAAGACACTTGCTCCTTGGAAGAAAAGTTATGACCAAACTAAATAGCTTATTAAAAAGCAGAAACATTACTTTGCCAACAAAGATCCAGCTAGTCAAAGCTATGGTTTTTCTAGTAGCCATGTATGGATGTGAAAGTTGGACTATAAAGAGAGCTGAGCACCAAAGAACTGATGCTTTTGAACTGTGGTGTTGGAGAAGACTCTTGAGAGTCCCTTGGACTGCAAGGAGATCCAACCAGTCCATCCTAACGGAGATTAGTTCTGGGTGTTCATTGGAAGTACTGATGCTGAAGCTGAACCTCCAATATTTTGGCCACCTGATGTGATGAGCGGAGTCACTGGAAAAGACCCTGATTCTGGGAAAGATTGAAGGCAAGAGGAGAAAGGGACGACAGAGGATGAGATGGTTGGATGGCATCGCCAACTCAATGCACATGAGTTTTAGTAAGCTCTGGGAGTTGGTGATGGACAGGGAGGCCTGGTGTGCTGCAGTCCGTGTGGTCGCAGAGTAGGACACGACTGAGCGACTGTACTGAATTATTAGTTAATTCACATCTGATTCTCAGTAATGGGAACTTTACATTTAGCTTAAAGGATACTTTCTCTCTCTATTCCTGTTTCTCAATGCCTTCTAATGTTTCTTTTTATCCTCAAACTAATATTCCCATAGTTATGGGGTCCTTATTGTAGACAGAATCTAAGAATGCCCCTAAGAATTCTGTTTCATAGTGTAATCCTTTGAAATGCATGAGTCACTTGAACATGATATGTTTTATCTCTTCTAATTATGTTATATTATTTTGCTGCTTGTAGTCAGTTGATTTTGAGTTCATAGAAAAGGAGATTATTCTGGGTGGGACAGAGCTAATTAGGCAAGCCCTTTAAAGTCAGAGTAATTCAAAGCAACAAATATGCTCTTCTGCTGACCCAGAACAAAGCAAATGACCATGCTGTGGACTACAGATGGAAGAAGCGGCACAGCAAAGACCTGAGTGTCACATGGCAAAAGCCTGTAGGTTCTGAGAACAACCCTAGGCTGACAGCCCTAAGTGAGTGAAGACCCTTGTTCTGCAGCTTCAAGGACTTGAAATTTTTCCAACAACCTTACTTGGAAAAGGACTTCCATCTCTAAGTAAGAAGTCAGCACTGGCTCATATCATGATTTCACCTTACTGAGGCTCTGAGCAGAATCCAGTCATCTTCTACCTGTACCTCTAACCCACAGGGATTTACATAATGCACGCATGCTGTTTCAAGCCATTAAGTTGGTAGTAATTTGTTATCCAGCAATAGAAAATTAACAGTCCCAATGCTTTACCCAAGTTGTAGGAAATTTTGTTCTCTATCAAAAAAAAAAAAAAAAAATAAGTACGGAGTTTTAGAAAAATTTACTAATTTTAACCTATTCACTCTGATGAAAAATTTAATCACTGGTAAACTTACTCTTTAAAATGGAAGAAGCATAGACAATCATCTAAAAACTAACAATTTTGGAAGAGAACAACAAAATAGTGTACATTTGGAAATCCTATGGAGTATTTCCAAACACTAAGCCTGCACTTAGATGATTTGAGCATTATAAAGTGGTGAGGCCTTCTTAGAAAACTCATCTGTATATGCACATTTAGTAATGATGAATGCCAGAGTGCAATATAATAGAGGAGAGCAGATAATTTATAATTAAAATCACATACTTCCGATAGACTAATGAGCCTTCAAGATCTTCAATGGATACTTTATTTCACGCATTCATTCAGCAAGAACATTTTTATGGGGCTATTGTGTTCATGGTGCTGACCAGAATTTTAACACTGGAGGGATAAAGAAGCAGAAAACAGAATTCTCATTCTCCAGACTCTATCACATATTTGAGACATTAGGTTGGCCAAAAATTTCTTCATTTTTTAAGTAAAAATAAGAGACATATTTTTCATTTTCAACAGGAACATTATTGACCAACATATTCACCATTTTGTTCCACTACCTTCTGCCATTTTTCAGGGAACTTCATAATTCCATCTCCCCAAAACTTTTTATCCTTTTGAGCAAAGAACAGTTTCAGGTTCCTTTTACAGTCTTCCAGGGAATTGAATTTTTTTTTTTTCCCATTAAGAGAATTTTGTAAAGACTGAAATAAATGGAAATCTGAAGGTGCAACATCTGGTGAATATGGCAGATGAGTCAGAACTTCCCAGCTAAGCTGAAACAGATTTTGCCTGGTCATCAGAAAAACATGTGATCTTATGTTATCCTAATGGAAGATTATGTGTCTTCTGTTGACTAATTCTGTATGCTTTTCAAGTGCTGCTTTCCGCTGGTCTAACTGGGAGCAGTACTTGCTGGAATTAATCGTTTGATGTTTCAGGAAGAGCTCATAGTAGAGGACTCCCTTCCAATCCCACTATCTACATACCGTAACCTTCTTTGGATGAAGACCGGCCTTTGCGATGGTTGGTGGTCGTTCACTACACTTGCCCCACAATTTTTCTCATTCCACATTATTGTACAGTACCTACTTTTCATCGTCTGCCACAGTTTGTTTTATTTTTTATTTTTTTTTTCACAGTTTGTTTTAAAAATGGAATGTCTGTGTTATGTTTCAGCGGATAATCACATGTGGAAATGCACTCAAGAACGGTTTTTTCACTTATGTGGAGCCCAAACATAAAAGCAATTAACATAACCAAATGGTGCAAATGATTTTCAGCACTTGATTTGGATATTTTGAATATGTCAAGAATCTTCCACGTGGTATAATGTTAATTGTTCTCAATGAATGGCTCGATTTGATTGCTACCAATTTCAAAGGGTCTTCCTGAACACCGAGCATCGTCCAGTGAGAAATTACCTGCTCGAATCTTCAAAAACCACTTTTTGGACATGTTTGATCAGTCATAGCACCTTCTCAATACACTGCACAAATCTCTTTGAATTTCAGTTGCATTTTACCTTTCTTGAAATAATAAAGTATGACGTGCCAAAAACATTGCTTTTTCCCTTCCATCTTCAATGTTAAAATAACACTAAGAATCAAGAAAAAATTCCAGACATTCAAAACAGACAAAATCTTAGGGATTCCCACAAGAAAAAAAAAGTAAGCTTTAAAATATTTTCTCTTTGCTCTTCAACCAATTTTAAATTATTTGTCTGGGCTCCTGATGCGCTTATACCTTGAAAGGCCAGGCATTTAAGAAGAGGAGGATCTTCTCTGTCCATCTTTCATTATTTCAGATTGAAATGGCAAAGTGCCTAGATACCATACGTAAGTGCCAGAAACAGCATTAAAAATCTGGCTCTTGTTAAATGCCTTCGAAGAAACTCTGTTTTCATCAGGAAATGGCAATTACATGGATAATATGGCCTGCCAAGGTTTATTCTAGAGATGGGAAGTGTTCCACAGTGTGTATATTTTCTTTACATATCTTTACACTTCATACATACCAGTTCACACAGAAACATGATAAAAAGTATGTAGATACAATCCAATATAATGTATGCTGTTATTTACTTATTTGGACACATTCTTGTAGTCAAATGGGATAAAAAAAAACTTTTCTTTTTCTATTTATTTTCTTTAAAAATTTAGCTCATTCTTCAGTTTCCTTTTTCAGAGAATTTTAAGCAAGGATCAAATGGTAAAGAATCTGCCTGCAACTCGGGAGATATGGGTGGGATCTCTGGGTCAGAAAGATCCCCTAGAAAACGAAATGGCAACCCACGCCAGAATTCTTGCCTGGAGAAATCCATGGACAGAGGAGCCTGGTGGACTACAGTCCATCATGTCACAAAGAGTCGGACAAGACTATGTGACTAACTTTAAGAATTTTACTGGTAAATCATACATCTATGACCAAGATTGTTACTTTGGGAGTAGTTATTTGATTTGGTTTTCTAGTCTTTATCCCATAATTCCTGTGAAATGTAATGGCTTAAAGAAACAAACTGTAATATTTCAGTCTTGGGAAGAGTAGTAACTACAATCACTCCTAAAAAGTTCCAAAAGGAGAATAATGGAAAGAAAACTGAATTTGGGGTCTGGATTTCAAGGTTTTTTTTCAGTTCAAGAACTTTTTAATTAATTTGCATGTTGAAACTTCATTAATTCACATGTAAATAGAGTTATACACAAATGCCCTACATTTCTGACAAAGTTATATGACGGCTACATGCTACAATATATATCAAAGCGCTTTGTATGAAATAAATCAGCATCCAGAATGTTATCAATATTGCGGTGTTATTTCAATCAGGGTCCTGAGGCTACCTCTGAAGGCAGTGTTCATCATCTTCAACATTGCTGTTGTTGATCAGTCACTAAGTCATGTCCAACTCTTTAACTAGAGAGAAAGTGTAACTGCTTCTCCCTGTCCCTCTATTATTGATTATTTTCAGGTTATCTGTCAGAGCCTTTTAAACCCCATTAAAGTTTTTCCTCACTGGGAGGCTTGTTTTTATTCATAGCCTCAGGTTTTTCTCTTAACCTACAAACAGAATTCAACTTTATCAGGAGCTTTTTATGATGATAATGTGGCACATTCCTTCAAACATAGAGGTATGGAATTGAAAATTATGCTAATATATAAATACAGAAAACAAGTAAAAGATGGAATGTTTTTATCTGCTAGAACTCTAATCTTAAAGGGATTGAATAATAAGCTTTTCAGAGGAGGAAAATATTGTTAAGCATTAACAGGCAAAGCAATAAAAAAGAATTGAAATGGGGAAGCAGCAAGATCATTTACCTAGAGGTTCTAAAATCCAAATATTAAATTAAAATGTCCCTCTTGTTAGCTTTTTGGCCACTGTCAGATACTTCACTATTTCTAAGTTGCTTATTATGAAATCATGAACTGATGCTTTTGGCAAATTAAACAAGTCTAATTTGATCTTCTATGAAGGTGAGGTAAGAATATACATGAACAGGCCACAAATGTTTGCTTTAAACTATAAACTAACCATTAAGAAAATTAACAAAGGGGATTTGGATGCTTTCCTGAAATCATATATACAAATGTAATTTTATTTCAGAAAATTATTAGCAATTAAATTTACTTCTAGATAATTAATATACTTACTCAAACACTAGGGGACAGAATTACTGAGATTTTGTAATGCTATCAAATCAGTAGAATGTATTTGATAAGAAAATCAAAAGTGTATCTGCATTTCACTGTTTCTGACAGACTGCTGTAAGATTTTTGGAAAAGAAGATTCTGGGTTTAGCAGGGGAAGTCACCTACTTAACCTACAAATTGGCTAACAAGGGATCATCTTAGCACAGTCATCTTCAATGACAAGGAATTTACCACTTCTCAAGGGAGGTCATCTTTTCTTTTTATAAGAGCTTTATTTTGTTTTTTAATGTGGACCATTCTTTAAAGTCTTTACTGAATTCATTACAATATTGTTTCTACTTTACGTTTTCATTTTTTCGACACAAGGCATATGGGATCTTAGCTTCACAGGAAGCAAGCCCACTACTCCTGCACTGGAAAGTGAAATCCCAACCACAAGAATGCCAGGAAAGACTCAAGAGAGGCCAAATTGTTCTAGTCAACTGTCATTGATATTAAGTCCTTCTTACTACTAGCAAAAATCTTTTTTTTTTTCCTTTTGTTTGCAACTTCCACCCTGGCTGTCCTTTAAATCTTTAAAGAACTTTCCCTCCCCTCTGGCATATGACAGTCTTTATATATTTGAAGATATCTTCTTCTTCCTGAACTTTTTTCTTACAAGACAAATATGTCACTTTTTAAAAATTATCCTTCTTTTGACTTGACAATAGGAGCCTGAACCATCCCAGACACTCTCTCTGAACAAATTCCAGTGTCAAAATGTCTCTTAAAAAACAGTAGCCAGAGTTCAGTAGAACATTGTCAAGAACATAAAATCTAAAACTGTTAAACCCTTAGAAGAAATCAAAGAAAGATTTTCTTAATTTTGGCCTTGGCAATGAGATTTCTTGGATATGACAACAAAAGGATACTCAACAAAGGCAAAAATCAACAACCTGGACTACATCAAACTAAAAAATTCTTCACAGCAAATAAAAAAACCAAACAAAATAAAAGGGCAACATATAGAGTGAGAGAAAATATTTGTAAACCATATATCTGATAAGGGATTAATTATAGGGGATTTGCACAACGTAACAACAATGCCAACAACAAACAAACAAAAGATAATTTAAAAATGAGCAAAGGAGCTGAGCAGACATTTCTACAAAGAAGATATAGGACAATAGACATGGTCAACAGGTGTATGAAAAGACACTCAATATCACTAATTATCAGGGAAATGCAAATCCAAATCCACAATAAAATATCACTCCCACTTGTTAGGATGGCTGTTACCAAAATAAAACATAAAAAGCATGCTCCACAAAAATGTGGAGAAAAGGGAACCCTTATACACTACTGGTGGAAATACAAATTGGTATAGGCACTATGGAAAATGGTATAGAGGTGCCTCAGTAAAATAAAAATAAAATTACTATTATGACCCAACAATCTACTCTGGGTATATACCCAAGGCATTGAAATCAGGATCTCACAGAGATATCTGCACCCCCATGTTTATTTGACTGCAGACATGGAAGCAAACTAAGTCACTCTTGGTGTATGAATGAATGAAGAAACTGCTACATATACATAAAATATTATTCAGCTTTAAAAAAGAAGGCAATCTTGCTAATTTAGACAACATGGATGAACACAGAGGACAATTTTCTAAGTGAAATAAGCCAGACACAGAAGGACAGATACTACATAGTATCACTTACATGAGGAATCTAAAATATTCAAAGACAAGAAGCAGAGAGTCTAGTGGGAGGGAAACACAAGAAGTTACTATGCAGAAGGTGCAAAATTTCAGTTATACTAGATAAAAATGTCCTAGAGGTCTACAGTACAGCATAGCCTCCTAGTTAACAATATTGTATTGCGCACTTAAAAATGTGATGAGGACAGACCTTAATGTATAGTGTTTCTATAACAAAATAATAAAAGTAAGGAAAAATAACAAATACTGAGGAACATTTTGGAGATGATGGATATGTAAATCATTAAAATCTATGCCATAAACATATCTGTCATCTCCAAAAGGGCATGCTTACTTCAAACCTCATCAAATTGTATATATTAAACATGTACATCTTTTCGTATATCAATCATATCAAAACACTGACAAAGTGATTTTTAAAAATGAGTTAACCAATCCAGAGCAGACTTGAATGATCTCTTTTTGAAAAACTAAAGTTTTCAAATCTTTATAGCACACTGGTGAAATTTCATCATAGTGCAACTTTGTAAAATATCAGCCTTTCATTGTGTATGCCCACCAAGTATAAGGCAGGTTTCATACCTGTCTGTATCTTTTCACTCAATAATATTTAAACAGATAGTACCATCATAAAAATGATCTTAAATCGTATAGTAATAGTTCTGAGATTTTACTAACTTATTTACACTTTGTTAAGAAACACGTAACAGAAGAAATAGCCACGCTATCAAATTTTATCTGGTTATTTATTAGCTATTATCTTAGAAACTGAAATCTTAGAAACTTTCTATTCACAGAAAAATATGGCAAATTCAGTGCAAATTCAATTGTTTTTCCCACCATTTGCTTTGGTATAGGATGTTTCCCCTTGTTAATTTTCTCACTAGGGTATTTTCTATATTTACAACCATACCTTTTAGGTTTTAGAGATATTGTATAAAATAAGTCAGTAAAGTAATTGCATTGCATTGGTGAATCGACCTATTATTTCTATTTTCTATAAATCCACACAAGAAAATGATTATAGGCCCTGGGAAAATTCATTTTATCATGTTTTAATTTAATATGTTTATGTGTTTGCATGTGCTTTGTGTGAATAAACATACTATTAAAAATAAGATAATCTAAAAATATCATGTAAGCAATAAAGAGTAAAAATCTGATCAACACAAATCAGTCTACTAGAAACAGAAATCATAATTCTGTGAATGGATAGAAAAATTGTTTGAATATAACTATCAAGCTACAAGCAGTTTCATGCCCATAAATTGTATATGCTATAGATTAAAATGTAAATTATCATTATATTAACTTTATAAAGTGAACAAACTATGATCTAAATTTAATGATAAGATCAACTAATTGGTTGAATAATTAATGTTTTGGCCCCCAAATTAAAATTGTGCATATATTATTTGGATAAGATTTGAAGTAGCCAATTTTTTCCAATTATATTAAATAAAACACTTGTCTTGCTAAAGAACAGAAAGTACTGGTAAATATGGTATCTACAATATTTTACTGATCTAACCAAAAGTTATGGGTTCCATTTGTTATTTTAAATCCATATTTTAGTAACTTTTTATAAATTTGTACTTAGTATATGTACATGAAAATAAGGATACTATCATTTATTAAATACAAAATCTTTTACTGCCTATAAAAGAAACATTGAAAAAAAATAAATAAACATTGGAGACACCAGAAAGATGCTAATAATAGTAATACATGATCTCTCATCCATCTCAAGAATATAGCTTCTCCATAAAGCAATCAAGATAATTACCCCATAAATACATTAATTAATTAGTAGGAATTTCTAGTGGGAAGGATAAATTCATTTAACTAGTGTAAAATAAACAAACATATATTTACCTGCAAGTTTTATAAATTTAAAATATATAGATAATTTCCAAGTCAGTTATACAGTGTTAGTATAGTTTCTTTTTAAAGTGAGTGTTTTATACTTGAACTTTCAAATTCTTATTAAAGGTGGCATAGCACGTAGTAAATTTTAACAGAAACTGGTATTGCATGTTTTTGTTTTTGTTTTTGTTTTATCACTTAAATTGTGGCACTACAATTTGGAAGCTTTGCAGCTTGTTACTCCAAGACAAATCTCACCTAAGAGGATATGGCAGTCTTCCACACTGTGGTCTGATTGCATTAGACTGAGTACGGCTAAAGAAAGAAATATTTTGACAGGGGAGATTGCACTTGAACACATCAAAGTGTCAGTTCAGATATGTAGCATCTGAAAAGCACCCTCCCCTTTCCCCTGTTGCATGAAATTTGCCACCTCTCATTGTCTCTTCCAGATGGCGTGCTGAGCTGTCTTCAGCTTTATTCCTAGAGAGCTCCAGTCGACATCAATCTGTTATGCCATTTTCTTGTAATACTAATGTGGCTTATTTATCAATGCCAATTAATCAATGGCACAGAACAGGCTCTTCCTTAGAAGTTAATGTAGTTTCTTTTATTTATTTATTTTTTTAATATTCAAAAGGAAATTTTAAAGAGCAGTGACCAGATTGGCAAGTCATGCATCTGGCAGACTGTGGTCACTTAGGAGGCATTCAACTGATGTAAAGGTGAAGTGTTTATTTAAAAAAAAAAATGATTATGATGAAGAACTATGTGTGGATATTATGATTTCTAGCAGAAAAGTGTGGGTAATTCTACGAGATAAGACGAAATGTATTCATTTCTTGTCAAAGCAAACTCTTGTCTATCTTAATGGCCTGCAAGGGAGAAAAAAAAACTATCATATGAATATTTAATTTTATATTAGTCTTAGTGGCATCAACGTCAATATAAAAAAAAGATGTATGAAAGGAACCAAATCAACCACAGTTACACTTTAGAACTAGGAAATTATTTTCAAGAAAATATGCTGCCAAACAGTATTTTCATGGTAAAGTAACAAATCTTGATATTGGTAACAAATACTCATAGACTCATAAATAAGTACAACGTTTCAAATTTTATTTTAAAAAATGAAAAGAAACATTAAGCGATGCCTAAATGCAAGTTGAAGTCTGAGATAGATTAAATTGTATGCACCAGAATCAATTTATAGGATGAACCAGAGGTACTCAGGTCTCTTCAAGTCTCACTACAATTATCATATTTCTAATATTATTGCTTTTCTCTTATAGAGTATTTTAGTTTTCAGGCAATCTGAGATTATTGTAATAGACAATCTATGAATTTTAGTTCTGGTGAGTTAGTAGTAGCCAAACTAAAATCACTTATCTGGGCTCTGAAACTAAGGCAACAATCTTATAGATATTAAATTATGACACTACATATGGAATAAAATAATAGCTATAGAACTAGACACCCCAGATATAAGTAAGGAAAAGAAGACGAAAAAGAATAAAGGGCCCAGACTACTCATTGGTAATTGGAATTCAATAAGCAATTATAAAAATGGACTTAATGATTTCTGCTTCTTTCAAGTAGCTTCTTTATCAACCTCATTATAGTTAGCAAAAGCCAACTATGTATAATGAAAGGTGTACTTTGAAAACACTAGAATGGAACATATAATTCAAGTTAATTTAATGTAAGCACTCTAAAGTCAGTATTTTGCACTATCTACTTAATTTTGATTATGTATTCAATCTTCAGGAGAAGTTCTAACAATGTAAAAAGCTTATGGTTCAGACAAAATCATAAAAGAAATGTAGGTGGGGAAAAGGAGAATGGTAGAATATAATTCATTAATAATCAGCACATCAATAATATTGTATTATACATTAGACGTCTGAGGTATGTGGAAGAAAAGAATTAAATCACAAAATACCTGTTTTTTTTCAATGTATATCAACATCACAAATCCATGCTTTTTTCAATTTTTGTCACCAAATTACAAAGGCAACACAGAGAAGTCTCCAACAAAAGACTGTGGATTTTACTCCAGAATCTGACATAGAATGAAATCCAAAAAAAAAAAATAGAATGAAATCCAGAGGTCAAGTCTGAAGCATTCTGACAAGACAAACAACTCTGATCTTGCCTTTGAAAACTCCACAAGGCAGAATTTGAGATCAATATTTACTAAAAGATAAAAAGTAGGGAAGAGGGCCTTGAGAAAATAATTTCTGCTTAATTTCTGCCTCACAGTTACCACAGTCATCCTAACCTGTTTCCTTTTTCAAGTGCTGAAAAAGGAGAGACTAAGAGAAAAGGTGTTCCCCTGACAATCTTATATTTCACTTTAATCTCTTTTATTTAACCCTGGTAATTTCCCTTTTTCAAATTGTATCATTTCCTTCAGGCTTTAGTACTCTTCTCACCTTGAGCCAAAGTCGCAGATCATATCTTTTCAAATTTTATATTTTACAATGTGGTTCAAATTTTAACCATTCCAGAAACCCTCTCTGAGGATCTCAATGACCTCTCTCCAGTTGGTCTCCTACACCTATATCACTGTTTATTGGTAATGCTTAATCATTTTCCAGCTCACCTTCTTACACGAGTGCTTCAAATATCTGTGTTCTCTCTTCTTCTAATATAATAATTAATATGGTCTAACTAACATTAGGGCTTCCCTGGTGGATCAGAGGTTAAAGCATCTGCCTGGAATGCGGGAGACCCCGGTTCAATCCCTCAGTTGGGAAGATCCCCTGGAGAAGGAAATGGCACCCCACTCCAGTACTCTTGCCTGGAGAATCCCATGGAGGGAGGAGCCTGGTAGGCTACAGTCCATGGGGTCGCAAAGAGTCGGACACGACTGAGCGACTTCACTTACTTACTTACTTACTTAACATTAATTACTTAATATGCATCATATACTCACTTTTACAAGTGGTTGACATACTTTTTCTCATTTAATCCTTGCAACAACTTATTATGCCACTTTTATAGATATTAAAGGACTTTCCCAAGGTTTGTATTGAACACTGGAGTCAGGAATTGAACTCAAGTCATTTGACTCCAGAACTAGCATGAATTCCATACTACACTGCAAGAAAAATCCCACCAAAAATGCTGTCTTTTGCATGTTTAACATGGCCTAAACAGTACAATCTAGGAGCTCAGTTAAGTTCTCTGGAATTCAGTTCCAAATCTTTGTCAAGAAACTAGAGTTTTTTCAACTGGAATAGCTTACTCTTTCTATCAGTCACATAGAGTTGATAATTAAAGGGTTTAAACTCCATTAATCTTTACTAATGAATGTTCATATCATGGGACAAAGGAAATTCTTGACTTCATTATGCTCAACTGTCATACAACTTGTACTCTTGTACCTGTGACAGGTAACACCCCTTACCACTTTCGTACTCCAAAATTATACTTCCTTTGGTTAGCTGGCAAATGAACATTTGGAATTCTCATATGAAGTTGCTGCCTGCCTGTCAACCATTCTGTCTGGGGAGTTAAGAAATATTTTTCTACATGTCAATAGTAATGATTCAATTATTTGAAGATTATCATTTCCTATTCCGGGCTTCCAAGATAGCACTAGTGGTAAAGAATCTGCCTGCCAATGCGGGAGACACAAGAGATGCATGTTCGAGCCCTGGGTCGGGAAGATCCTCTGAAGTAGGAAATGGCACCCCACTCCAGTATTCTTGCCTGGAAAATGTCCATGAGCGGAATAGCCTGGCGGGTTACACAGCCCATGGGGCTGCAAGGAGCTGGACATGACTGAGCACAGTAGCACATTTCCTATTTTATCAAAACAGAAAACCTGATACAAGTGATAAGACTGATAAATCTAACGTTTACACATGGAAAAAAAAGATGGAAGTTATTAGAGTGGCTAAAAGCAGCACTTACAGCCTCAAATAGTCACTATACTTAAGCTCCAAACAGAAGGGACAAAAGGAAATTGAAAGAAAATGAAAAAATTCTTGAAAACATCAAAGTGCTGTCTAAAACTAAGTGTAATCAGGAATTTTAAAGTATTCATTAGATTTTGAGGAGTCAAGGAAAATTCTTACGCAACTACCAAGTTCAGGTTTTGTGCCCTGGTACAAGAAACAGCATTGCTGGGTTTGTTCAGTAGACAGTAGTTAGACTGACTTGTGTCGCTTCTATCATTTCCTGTTGCTACAGAATTTGTCAAAGTGACTTAATTTCTCTGAAACTCAGTTTCTTCTTACTTTATTTCCCTTTCTTGCTGACTGATGCGTCATGTGAAGATGAAACTGTTAAAAAGCATATAAATTATTAAGCATTCTGTATATGCAGAGCTGTGTGTGCTATTATTAAATGCATTATAATGGCTTTTGATGCTGAGTGCTCATTTCAGTGCTCATTGAGCACTGCCACATAAACTACGTAAAACATCTGAAATCTATGTTATTTCAATAAAAGTGTGATTTTAAAAAGAGTCCCCTTATCATCTTTTAGAAGAATATTTTCTTTTTTTTTTTGAACATTTTCTTAATATTAAACAGATATGTGCTTATTGCAGAAATTTTGAAAAAATCTGCAAAAGGATTTTAAAAGTAAATGTAATTTATAAACCCTTGCACTACTAGTACTATGCCAGTCTATTACTTTTTGGGTGTGTTTCTGTGTGAATGTGTATGTGCCAAAAACTTTAAAATGCTGATCGCATTGACAATATAAATTGGTATCTTGTATTTTTTTCTTATCATAACATTAATATTTCCTTTATGCTTTTCAGTAGTTTTGAAAAAATCTTAATAATCAATTTAATAATAAAACATTTAATTAATTAATACTATTTAATAGTTATTAACATATTTTATACTTTTGTAACATTTAATAATTTTAGTGACAGTTAAAATATTAATTTTAATAATTAAAATATTTAATAATCTAATCATAATAAAAAGCAAACAATCAAATCATAAGTCTTTTTTCTCGACAGTTCAATCCCAGTATTACTGAAATAAGCTTGGGAATAGTTCACTGGCAATATCAATAATAATAAATCCATATCTGGCATAATTTCTTATAATTTACTATATATGATAACAGCAACAATTTTTAAAAAATCATGCCTGAGCCTTAAAAATCTCTTCCAGGTAACCATACCCGGTAGTATTATTTCCGGTTCTTCACTTGTGATTTTTACATTAGATTTAATTCCACTGTAAAAGGAAAAATTATATTGTAAAGACACAAGACAGGTCCTTATTATTCAGAAACATCCTGAGGACGGCATGGAGCCGGACAGAGATTGCTGCTTCCAAGAACTTAAGGAAACAACCGCTTCTCTGGAAAGATAAATCTGTATGGTGATGTGAATCTTACAGTCAGGCCCTTACCTCTTATCCTCATCTCAACCTTATAATATCAGCTTGTCAAGAAAAAAGAAACAGCTCAGAAAGCCTTCTCTTCTTGTACTCTCTGAGATACTTTTGCTTCCTCCTGACTATTTACAAAAGGGAAGTATGAGAAAAATTCAAAAGCAAATAATATATTAAATGTTTTCCATGGCTGAACAAAACACTGTTTGGCTGTGACTTTCACAGGCTATAGGAATCCTGAGTCAAAAGTTTTGCATCTGTCAGTGTTCCTTTGCAAATCTCAAGAGAGACTTTAAAATGAGACAGAAGACCATCCATTGAGCTGGCCTGAATATACACTGTCTCTGAGAGCTCTATAAATGCAGATTACCTGACCTCTCTGGGTTCTTCTTGGAATCCCATGCTCTGAATATGGAAATGACAGTTGACAATTACAGTTGTATCTGTAATACACCACTCAAAGAAGTTTAACATAAGAGGACTAATTTATGCTAATAAGATCATTTCGGCAAAGAAGAGAAGTGCAAATTGCTTTGTTTTAAAAGCATGAATTAATTGGATTAATATTTCATTATAAGCAGCTTGAATGTAGCTAGGTGACTAATAAATGTGTATGAGGTGAAGTAATATTCACTGAATGTACTCTTCCTCCTTAGGAAAGAAATAGTGAGGATGTTATCTATATTTTAATAACAGGAATCAACATTGCATTCCGTTCACTTATTCAACAAATATGTATTGAACACAATTAAATGAAAGACACAGTTGAGTTTATAGGAGATGAAAAGATGAATGAGATGTAATGATAGAATTACTGTCTTCAAGTAGCTTCAAGTTAATGTGAGAATACAGATATTCTCATAAGATAGAGGTGTCATAAGGGAAGTAACTAGAAAGTTATAGGTGTGTAGAAGACGAGAAATAATTGACAGCTCTGGAATAAGAAAGGGCCTTTTGAAGAAAGTGATACTTCAGCTAGGATCTTGAATGGAATTAGAAATGTGAAGATGAAAGAAAAGTATTCAAGAAGAGAAAACATTAAGAAAGGCAAGGAAATCTTTAGTATAAACATACAAAGCAGTACAGTTTCTTTGCTTTCTATGGGACTAGATTTCTGTAGTTGCTCAGTAAATTCTCACAAGATTTACCACCTAAACTCCTTAAGCCTCAGTTTCCTCAACCAAAAGAAACCTATAGGATTAGGTGATTTATAAAGTTTCTTCTGGCTCAAAACTTTGAAAATCTGTCATTTAAAAATCAAGGTGGGGAGGGGAGGGATAAACTGGGAGTTTGGGAATAAAACATATACACACTACTGTGTTTAAATCTATAATCAGCAATAACAAATCAACAAGGACCTATTGAACAGCACAAGGAACTCTGCCCAGTATTTTGTAATAACCTAAATGGGAAAAGAATTTGAAAAACAATAACTATACGTATATGAACAACAATGCGTACACCTGAAACTAACAGGACATCATTAATCAACCATACTCCAATATAAATCGACTTTTAAATTACTTTGATTAAATTGTCTAGCAATTATTTATTGAAATAACTTTAGGTATCAATGGATTCCTAGAAATTAAATGATGCACAGTATGTAAAAAGACAAAAGGAAGAGATAATTCTTGTTCTACTGCTGTTCATTTAAACGATGAAGAGCTATAACGCCTTTGGAAGTACACCTCTATGCCACAGTTGCAACTGCTAATGGGGTATTTTTTGTGCTTCCTTTGTCAAAAAAAGTTTTGTGTTATGAACAGACTGTTAGCATCTCAAAAAAAAAAGTTAGCATTTTTCTCCCATCCTGGAGTTTATGGTTGAAGATTTCTAATCAATGTTGTCATCTTTCTAGAATACTGTCTTTTATTTAAAGAAATAGAAATCACTGTTGCTGTTCAGTCACTCAGCTGTGTCCTAATCTTTGTGATCTCTTGGACTGCAGCAGGCCAGGCTTCCCTGTCCTTCACAACTTCCTGGAATTTGTTCAAACTCATGTCTATTGAGTCAATGATACCATCCAACCATCTCAAACTCTGTCATCCTCTTCTACTCCTGTCTGTAATCTTTCCCAGCATCAGGGTTTTTACTGATGAGTTAGTTGCCTCTTTGTATCACGTGGCCAGAGTACTGGAGCTTCAGTTACAGCATCAGTCCTTCTAGTGAATATTCAGGATCGATTTCCTTTAGGATTGACTGTTTTGATCTGCTTGCAGTCCAAGGGACTCTTAAGAGTCTTCTCCAAAGATACAGTTCAAAAGCATCAATTCTTCAGCACTCAGCTTTCTTTATGGTCCAAATCTCACATCCATACATGAACACTGGAAAAACACAGCCTTGACTACACGGAACTCTGCAGGCAAAGTAATTTATCTGCTTTTTAACATGCTGTCGAGGTTGGTCATAGCTTTACTTACAAGGAGCTAGGGTCATATAATTTCATGGCTGCAGCCACCACCTGCAGTGATTTCAGAGCCCAAGAAAATAAAGTGTGTCACTGTTTCCATTGTTTCCCTCTATTTGCCACGCAGTGATGGGATCAGATGCCATGATCTTCATTTTCTGAATATTGAGTTTAAGCCAGCTTTTTCACTCTCCTCTTTCACCTTCATCAAGATGCTCTTTAGTTCCTCTTCACTTTCTGTCATAAGGGTGGTGTCATCTGTGTATCTGAGGTTACTGATATTTCTCCTGGCAATCTTGATTCCAGCTTCTGATTCATCCAGCCTGGCATTTTGTACTCTGCATATAAGTCAAATATGCAAGGCGACAATATACAGCCTGGACGTACTCATTTCCCAACTTGGAGGCAGTCCTCTGTTCCATGTCTGGTTCTAACTGTTGTTTCTTGACCTGCTCACAGGTTTTGCAGGAGGCTGGTAAGGTGGTCTGGTATTCCCATTTCATTCAGAATTTTCCACAGTTTCTTGTGATACACACAGTCAAAGGCTTTAGTGTAGTCAATGAAGCAGAAGTGGATGGTTTTCTGGAATTCTCTTGCTTTTTATATGATCCAATAGATATTGGCAATTTGAGCTCTGGTTGCTCTGACTTTTCTAAATCCAGCTTGAACATCTGAAATTTTTCAGTTCATGGACTGTTGAAACCTGGCTTGGAGAATCTTGAACATTACTGTGCTAGATGTGAAACAAGTGCAAATGTGCAGTAGTTTGAACATTCTTTGGCATTGCCTTTCTTTGGGAATGGAATGAAAACTAATCCTTTCCAGTCCTGTGGCCACTACTGAGTTTTCCATATTTGCTGGCATATTGAGTGCAGCACATTAACAGCATCATCTTTAGGATTTGAAATAGCTTAGCTGGAATTCTATCACCTCCACTGGCTTTGTTTGTAGTGATTCTTCCTAAGGTCCACTTGACTTTGCACTCCAAGATGTCTGGCTATAGGTGAGTGACCACACCATCATGGTTATCTGGGTTGTGAAGATCTTGTTTGTATAATTCTTCTGTGTATTCTCACGACCTCTTCTTAATATCTTCCACTTCTGTTAGGTCCTTACCTTTTCTGTCCTTTACTGTGCCTATCTTTGCATGAAATGTTCCCTTGGTATCTCTAATTTTCTTGAAGAGGTCTCTATTCTTTCCTGTTCTATTGTTTTCCTCTTTGAATTGTTCACTAGGAAGGCTTTCTTATATCTCTTTGTTGTTCTTTGGATCACTGTATTCAGATGGGTATATCTTTCCTTTTCTCTTCCGCCTTCTGCTTCTCTTCTTTTCTCAGTTGTTTGTAAGGCCTCCTCAGACAGCCATTTTCTCTTTTTTCATTTATTTTTCTTAGAGATGATTTTGATCACCACGCCCTGTTTAATGTCACAAACCTCTGTCCATAGTTCTTCTGCTACTCTATCAGATCTAATCCCTTGAATCTATTTGTCACTTCAACTGTATAACTGTAAGGGATTTGACTTAGGTCATACCTTAAAGGACTAGTGGTTTTCCCTACTTTCTTCAAATTAAGTCTGAATTTTGCAATAAGGAGTTCATGATCTGAGCCACAGTCAGCTCCCAGTCTTGTTTTTGCTGACCATATAGAGCTTCTCCATCTTCGGCTACAAAGAATATAATCAACCTGATTTAGGTATTAACCATCTGGTGATGTCCATGTGTAGAGTTGTCTTCTGTTGCTGAAAGAGGGTGTTTGCTATGACCAGTGCGTTCTCATTGCCCTGCTTCATTTTGTACTCCAAGGCCATACTTGACTGTTACTCCAGGTATCTCTTGATTTCCTACTTTTGCATTCCAATCCTCTATGATGAAAAGGACATCTTCTGTATTTCTTGAGGTTGCACTTAACTACTGCATTTCAGACTCTTTTGTTGACTAGGAGGGCTCCTCCATTTCTTCTAAGGGATTCTTGCCCTATTAGTAGATATAATGGTCATCTGAATAATATTTTCCCATTCTGGTCCATTTTAGTTCACTGATTCCTAAAATGTTGATGTTCACTATTGCCATCTCCTGTTTGACCACTTCCAATTTACTTTGACTCATGGACAGAACATTCCAGGTTCCTATGCAATACTGTTCTTTACAGCATCAGACTTTACTTTCACCACCAGACACACCCACAACTGGGCATTGTTTCCACTTTTATTTAAAGAAATAGAAATTAATGTGGTAAAATTATATCCTTTTATTTTTCTTAAGTTGATGAAGCTCAAACTGAATTTCAAAAATGCCATGAAGCAAATAGTGAAAGTAGATTTACAGAAAACTATATTAATGGTGTTTAATTGCAAGAAATGAAGTCAATTAACAGATGTAATATATCTTTTAAAGCCCTACATATAAGTCCAAGAACAATATTTGTATTTCACTACCTGACATACTGCTGATCACCTACTATGAGGGGATCTTCCCGATGGAGGGATGGGACCCCCGTCTCTTACATCTCCCACATTGGCAGGCGGGTTCTTTACCACTACTGTCACCTTGAAAGCCCATAACAAATAAAGACAACATTAAAAAACAATACCAAACAATGATAAATGGGAATTAATTTCTACTGAGGAAGTGACAGTTAAGCTGAAACCTAAAGAATAACAAAAATCAGCCTTGGGAAGATCAGGAGTAAAGGTGTCCCAGACAGAGAGTATAGCTAGTATTAGGGGTCTGATATAGGTGAAATCAGAACGACCTAAGGTTTTTCATCCAGAGTACGAAGTGAAGAGTGGTAACATTTGCTGAGATGGGAACAACTCAGGAATGACCAGATTTGGGGAGAATGTTTATAGCTTTCATTATAATAGCCTTATTTGGAAACAATCCAAATATCCACCAACTGGTCAGCAATAAAAAACAATCTAGTAATATGCAAACCATTATGTGGATAAACCTCAGAAGCAATATCCTAAACTTAAAATAAAAGAAAGAAAAGCCAGACACAAAAAACAAACATGGTTATTGTATAAATCCATTTATGTGAAATTTCCAGAAGGGATAAATCTATAGAGACAGAAGGCAGATCAGTGGTTGCCCAGGGCTCAGTGTAGGGTAGACTGATTACAATAGAGAATAAACAAAATTTTAGAGTGATCAAATGTTCCAAGAAAAATTTATGGTGATGGTCATGCAACTCTACAAGCTAACTAAAATTTATTTTATTTACTATATACTTATAAGGCATATATTTCATCATATGTAAAATGTAACTCAAGAAAGCTATAAAAAGCATAGGACTCCCCACTTAAAGAAAATATAATGTAAGGACTTCTTTAAATAGAAAACTTGCCAAATATAATTTCATTTATTTTATACTATTAGAATTGGTCAAAAATTTTGGATGTGCCTACTTGCAAGGGCCTTGAATATATGTTCCAAGACCTCTTTGCTTAGAAAGCAATTAAAAATAAGCCATATATATTAGTTTTCTCATTTAACATTTAATCATAGCACTTTATAAATTAAGAGTGTATTAGAGAAAATTCTTTACAGTGGTTATCACTAGAGTTTGAGACTTAAGCAACGTTAAAGACATTAATTTTGAAATTTTGATCCTTCTGCATGGCTTGAATTTTGTTTTTATTTTTGTGATTTAAAATAATTAATTAAAATATTTTAAAGTATAAACCAACAATTCAGTAAAAATATTTTAGTTTCTACTTTATGATAAATTCAAGGAGTTCACTGGATAAACTTTGAATCAATGTCCAGTTTTTGAATTATGTACCATCTGAAAGCCCCTTGTAATAAAGCTTTATAAGCATTTATAGAACTTGTTAATTTACCAAGCACAACTATTTCCATCCTCTAGAAAGAGTATGTAATTGGTTTGTAACAAGGCTGTATTGGAAAGATTTTATATTGTCAAATATAAAATTTGATCTCATCACACTGTTATAGTGGTTATAAGGTAGCTAATCCCTGACTGTGATACAATTAAACACAAGTTATCTACTTATGCCTCAACATTAGAAGCTTTCTCCAAGTCTAGACTATAATGTTGGGAATACAGTACAAATGTCTACTTTTTTACCATTTACCCAGATAACTGCAAACTCAATTATTGACTTAAAATAAGATATAGAAAGGGTGGAGGTGCTCAGCACAGCTATTAAACTTAGTTGGACTGGTACTAACAATTCGCAAAATATCAGCTATCCCAGTTTTTGATACGCTAGCTTCTCCTTAGAAAGCATCTTTAGGTAACTGAATTCTTTCTAGTCAATCTATAGGAGCTGTGATCTCTGCTGCCACCTATTAATTACTTTTATATTTTCTCCAGAATTCTTTACATATAATTATCTTTTCATTAGAAGTTACATGAACTATACATATAATTTGAGGTTGGGCATTTTATTTCATAGTCTAACACTTGATTTCTATAGTGTGATTATATAATAATTTTATGAAGTGCTATTTTAACAGAGACTGAAGCAGAGAAATAAACTTCTTTCACTCTGTTAATACTCATTGATATAATTTATTGTTTACAATGAGGCATAGTTATTAAAGAGGCTTCCCAGGTGGCTCAGTGGTAAAGAATCTTCCTGTCAATTCAGGAGACCCAAGTTTGATCCCTGGGTCTGGAAGACTCCTGGAGAAAGAAATGGCAACCCACTCCAGTATTCTTCCCTGGATTATCCCATGGACTGAGGAGCCTGGCAGGCTATATTGTCCATGGGGTTGCAAAAGAGTTGGATACAATTTAGCAAGGACAACAACAAAAATAGTAATTATGTAAATTTACTGCCTTCCTGATAACCATAAGAATATCAGTGTATTCTGATCTCATTCCTAGAAAAGTTAAATACGAATCTATCACATATTGATAGGATAATTATGTAAAATAATTTATATATACATATATGCATACACATACACAAATGTATATATGTATGTATTTATATAATGATGGGAGCTGGAAAGAACTTAAGCACTAGGAAAACTCCTTAAATTTGAATTTTTATATTTTGGAAGATATTATGACCATCAAAAGGAAAATATTCATGATATAGAGAAGAAAGTTTGCTACAAACACTTAGCCAGAGAGGGAAAGAGGGCAGCTTTTGTCTCTTTTTTTTAAAGTTTTTTGTTATTTTTAGTTGAGAACAGGAAGGCAACAAACAAAACTGTTGACCTTGATAAGGAGAAAACCTGACTAAAAGCACAACAGAAGGTTAGGTGCAAAAAAATGTTTTAATCAAAAGTTATTGAGGTACTGAAAGTTACTACCTCCACCTGGGCACCAAACAATGAGAATTTCACCTACAGCTTTTTCCATGTTTGTAAAATTCAAGAATCTCAGGACCCATTTATGGGCTAACCAGCAAACTAAAGAGAGTGTTTCATTGTGTTTGTCATCAGGTATAGGGCCACTACATATGAAAGTAAATCAGTTTGCAGGGATCAGTTTCCTGGGTCCCTTGCACTGTAGGCAGACGCTTTACCATCTTGAGACAGCAGTGAAGTCAAAGATATATTTTCAATTTACAGTAAATTGAATTCTGACTTATACAAATATATATAGCATAAATCTGACAATTTCAAAGAAATTACATGCAATTAACAGGCAATCAAAATCAGTTGCATAACCTGAAGGTCTATGTTATGTATATCTAACTAATATGGTATATACGTAGTTTAAGATAAATATGGGTATTATTCAGTCACTGCATCTAACTTTGGTTCAATAATTATATACAATAATCTATTTAGTTGGTAGGGGATTTAATTCTTTCAATACCATATAATTTTTTTCCTTTAGAAAAAATATTTGAGATGCTTTCTGCCTTCTTAGGCCTTCCCAGTGGCAGAGGGGTAAAGAATTCGCTTGCCAATGCAGGAGACACAAGAGACGTGAGTTTGACCCCTGGGTCAGGAATATCCCTGGAGGAGGGCATGGCAACCCACACTAGTATTCTTACCTGGAAAATTCCATGGACAGAGGAGCCTGGTGGTTCACAGTTCATAGGGTTTCAAAAAATCAGACACGTCTGAGCATGCACACCATCACATTATTGCCTTCTTGAACACGATGAATTGAACACAACCTAAAAAAGTGTTAATTGCTCAGTCATGTCCGACTCTCTGTGACCCCATGGACTGTACCTGCCAGGTTCCTCTGTAGTTTATTGAAGACTAGCATACTAGCCTATGAAGCTATTAGTAATAGGCTATGAAGCTGTTAGTAAAAGCATTCAGTATTTATCTATTCTTTTGTTCATTCAGTTATTCATTTGATAAATATATACTGTGTATACTAGGCAGCATTATAGACTCTTAAAAAAAAATGGAAACAGAAAAAAAAAAATCCCAACCCTCAAATATCTTATATCCTAGCGGAAAGAAAAAAACAGACTAAGTATGTAAAGTATATAATATGTTTGACAGTATTAATACTAAGGAATAGGGGGAAAATAAAATGCAAAGAGGAAAGGTTACAGTTTTGACTGGATAGTCAAGATCAGGACTTGTTTGGAGTGTGTTCCAAAAACTACAGGAAGAAATTGAGAGCAGGAGCCACATGAGAGCAATCTACGCAGGAGGAAGTAACAGCAAATACGAGGTCCTGCGGGAGGGGCATGCCTGGTAAGTTCAGGTCAGCATTGCAGGAGAGAAGCAAGCAAGGAGGCAATGATGGAAGCTAAGATTAGAAGAGTGATGGAAATCAGACCGTGTAGCTCTTTGTAGGCCCATTTTTGGCTTTTAGTGTAAGATATACAGGAAGTCATCAAAGTTTGGAGGACAGGAGTATCATGATCTGATTTATTTTAAGACTGATTTTTGTATTAAGAATAGAACAATGTGAGGCAAGGGTAGAATAAAGGAGACACTTCCTTCTTTCAGATAAAAGATCATTGCATAATCCAAAGGAGAGAGAAAAATGGCTCTAACAAGAGGAGCATCTTATTAGAGTGGAGGTGATAACATGTGGTTAGATTAGACACATTTTGAAGACAGAATCTCAAAAATTTTGACATTTGGATGTGAGCTGTGACAGAAAGATATCAAGGATAACACCCAGATATTAGCTTGAGCAACTGGGAGAATCTAGTGTCTATTCACTGAGATAAGGTATAAATGTGGGTGATTTCAACACACTGTTGTTGTTGAGTCACTAAGTCATGTCCATCTCTTTGTGACCCCATGGACTGTAGCCAGCCAGGCTCCTCCGTCTGTGGGATTTCCCAGGCAAGATTACTGGATTAAGTAACCATTGCCATCTCCAGGGGATCTTCCTGACACAAGGATCGAACCTCCATCTGCTGAATGGCCAAAAGGATTCTTTACCACTGAGCTACCAGGGAAACCCTGACTTCAAATGTATAGCATTAAATAAATCATGAGGGTGGATACGCTTGTAGAAAAAAAGGTGTCCTTAAACTCAGCCCTATGGGGTACTCTAACATTTAGAGATATGTCTTCTCATAGGAGAAGACAGAAGAATAAACAGATTAAGAAGGCTAGAAAAATAGGAAGAACTGTGGTGTCATGAAAGCCAAGTCAAGGTGTTTCAAGAAGAGAATGACTCTGTATGTAAAATGCTGCTGATACATTAAGATGAAACTAACATTTGAGCATGCAACATAGAAGCCATTTTTGACCCTAATAAGAGCTGTTTTCATAAGACAGCAAGGTCAAACGTCTAATTGGAGTGGTTTCTGTGAAAAGATGAAGGAGAAAATTTAAATTTAAAATTTAGTCATACCTAAAAAAAGTTTTGTTTTTTTTCCCTCGTAAAGAGAAACCAGGGTGATAGTCAAAGGGAAAAGTGGAATCTGAAGAAAGATTGTTTGGTGTTTTTTTTTAAGATAGAAGGAATAACTATCCTTGTGTCCTGATGATACAACAAAGAGGAGAGAGAATGGTTAGGACAATGTCTTTGAGACAGTGTGAGTACATTGCATTAGACTCTTAAAGGGGTAGACGTAAATCAAAAGCAGAGAGTTCACCAATAACAGACAAGAAGACCGCATGTAGAAGCCCAGATGGCACTGCGTAGGTGTGACGGTCAGACCTTGTATTCTGATACAGTATATGCACTGCAAACACGGAAAACTGAGAAGTGTCACATTGCCGCAGGGCATCCTCTAAATACTATCACTCAGACATGTAATCAAAGAGTACATTAATATGAGTGAGTGTCTTGTGAGACAATTTGCATAATATCATTTGCATTTCTTCTAATACCATGACAGTTTGACATCTACATCCTATCCTTTTACTGGAAAAAGTCTTCAGTTATATATTACATGCTTCATTAGCTTACTTTTCTTAGAATCCAAATGTCTACAGATTTACTCTATGTGATACGAATAAACATCCTGTGATAGGTGTTGCCAAAATGATACTACATAATCTCTAACAGTTCCAAGGCCCGTTTATGAACATGTTAAATCAAAACTGGGCATAAACTTTCTACTAATCTTTTTTTTGTTCCACATCCAAGAAAACAACAATGAAGTGAGACAAGATAGGAGCTGTAACATCAAAGAAAAATTAAATATTGCACCATGCTGAAATAAAGAAAAACTGAATGAACATCTGCAAATTAGGCTCAGGTGGATTCTAGGCATTCATCTCGTCAGTTTTTCCATTTATATACATTAAAAAATCTAGAATAAGCATCATTGCTACTCTTCTCCATCAAAACCAAAAATTCATGTACACAGATAGGAATCACCTGAGATCTTGTGCAAATGCAGATTCTGATTCGGTGGGTCTGAAGTGATGTTTAGAATTCCTGATTTTTAACAAGGTCCCAAATTATACCCATGCTGGTGATTAGCAGAGCAAGTCCTAACCACAGTGTCTTTAAGCATTTGCAAAGAAGTTGAGATAATAAGTTAGTTATTCATGCCTAATTATTTAGATTTTCTTTTAAAAAACAGACATAAGTAGAATTTTAAAAATACTTTAGTGGATTATAAGTATGTAGTATGCGTATCCCTAGAACAGCACACACACACATATATATATGTTCGTGCATGCTAAGATGCTCAGTTGTGTCCAGCTCTGAAACCCTATGGACTATAGCCCACTAGGCTCCTTTGTCCGTGGGATTGAATACAGGAGTGGGTTGTCATGCCCTCCTCCATGAGATCTTTTTGATCCAGGGATCAAACCCACATGTCCTACTGTGTGCTGTGCTGTGTTTAGTTGCAGAGTCATCTCTGACTCCGCGACCCCATGGACTATACAGCCCACAAGGCTCCTCTGTCCATGGAGATTCTCCAGGCAAGAATACTTGAGTGGGCAGCCATGCGCTTCTCCAGGGGATCTTCCTAACCCAGGGGGTGAACCAGCGTCTCCTACAGCTCTTGCGCTTCAGGCAAATTCTGTACCACTGAGCCAACAGGGAAGCTATATTATATAAATATATATAGTTTAAAAGCTCCTTAAAATGTTAAAACCTCTCATTAAGACAAAATTCATAACAATTCCTCAATGCAAGATGATTTACTCCTTATTTTATTTACCAGATTACTGTCTACAGCACAAAGTCTAATTTCACATCAATCCACTCATTTATTAAATAACAAAATCAAAGGAAAAGAGGTTAAGTTAAAATGGAAACAACTATGCTGAATCTGACACAGTGATCACACTGCAAAAGGAACAAACAAAACAAATAGCATTATTTAAAATGCAATCCTGTAAGTGGCAATAAACGTTTTGCTATGACTCCGCTGTGCTGTTTTTCCCACACCTGCTCCCATTTGCCAGGCTAGGCTGGCTCAGTCTGGTCTGCTGAGGGATCACAAGCATCTGAACAAACCCCCTCAGGGCAGCAATATCCAGGCTCTATCGCTGTCTCAGAAGAGCTCCTGACACAATTCCCCATGAACTTTAATTTTGTTTATGTATATTAAAAGCACGGCATAGGAAAAATATAATGTGACTGATGAGAAAAGTTTCTACCCTGATTTCATAAAGCAATGAGCTCTCTCTGAAATACTGCAGGAATCCAGGGCTCACAGTGTTTATATGTTGTATTAAATGATGATAAGAATGCAGAAAATATTCAATTTCAGAATTGTCATTCTGAAGGGCTACTTCCTATAAACCATTATTCTCCCAGTTTAAGACTTAAATTACAGATTGTACAGTAAATATGCTGTTATGTTTTATTAGTGGGTGAGTTACTCTCTGAAAAAGGTCTGATTTTAATTGGACATTCAGGTGCTATTTAAGAGCTCAGCAAAGAGTAATACATTCTACCTTAGATCATATAATGGTTATAGGGCTGCATCTTAATCTACCTTAACAGAAAGACACAGAGATATACCCACATCTATTCAATAATTTGTATATATACATATACATATATTTGTCCATGGTATGGAGGTAAAATGAAGTAAAATAGAGTCCAACATTTTATAACAATAGTTTATATCAATGACATCCTTCTCATTGTTTTACATTATAGTGAACTCATGAAAATAACTGTATCACTAATATCACCATCAAGATGAACTGAAATAAATTTTGCATAATGACCAAAATGTGACTAATTCATCAAATTTTCACTTCCTACCTAATACAACTCCAGTTCTTTTTTCCCCATAATACTTTGCTACAAAGGACACAATTTACTTAATCTGACAATTATTTCTATGATATATATAAGAATCCTAGGGCAAATATATAAGCCTATTAAACCAAGATATACTATCAGTTCTTGGTGCAAGAAGTACTTAAGAACATAATAATACTTTCAAATAATTGAATATGGACATATAGAATATTTATGTCATTTAATATAGTGTTTATTTTTTAATGTTAGAATGTATTTTTTCACATACTATCTCATTTGATTCTTACAACAACCTTCACAAAATGATAAATAGAAGTGTGGTTTCTTAGCTAACAATTTCTATTATATAAACCATTATTGTTCTTGTTCTGCATAGTTAAATAATTTTCCTATTCATCATCATCCTTATCAACAACATCATTTTTATTATGTAAGGAAAGATATCAGTTGCTTCTTGTTGGGTGGTGGTGAGTTAGGTCAAGAGAAAATATATTAGTTGGTCAGAAACAAAGGGCTATATGTGAGTGCGTCAACATAGAAATAAGAAAGAGAGAAAAAGTATGTGCATTCCTTTAGAAATCTCTTCCAGAGTTGGAAGGGAGGTAAGATATTATTAAACATTTATTGAGAACCTGTATATATTAAGCTCTACACTATAGGCTTTGCTCAGATTACCTAATCATGCCCCGAGGTAGCTACTGGTATCCTCACATTGTAGCTGAAAACACACAGAGAAGGTATATCGCTGACCCTGATCACTGCACCACTGTCTTGCGGTCTCTCACTGTGCGCACTGTCCGCTGAACCCACGGTAGGCGAGGCTCGGGCTGAGAGGTTGGAAGAAGATGTGAGGAGTCGTCAGAACTACAGATAGGTTTCTTCTCTCCTGGCTGGCACGGCAGCCTTAACACAGTCCCTGTCAGGCTGTCACACCAGCCTCAGCAGAGCCACAACAGAACCATAACGTAGCCGTAACAGAGCCATAACAGAGCCTCACATAACGTGATCCCGATGTCGCTCCAACGCAGCCCCAGCGCGGCAGCAGCCGGGTCTTTCATGGTGAAGTTCACACCGGCGTACGGCACACAGGAGTCCGGATCAAGCGAGCACCTTGTGATGTGCATGTCCGGTGCTACAGGTGATCTCAGCGGTTACATAATCATTATTTCCAAAACGTGGGGCAAGAGAGAGAGGCTGTGGTGCAAGACAGCCTGCCCATGCCATCTTGGCTAACGCGCTCTTTGCCTGCAGAGGGTATGTCAGCAGCCTGGCACTTCCTGGGCTAATGAGTGGTAGAACCTGGACGACAACCTGATCCACATTCAAAAGGCAAGCATTTTCCACAACATGACGATGAAATGAATGATCCATAAAGGTAGCAAATTTCCCAGATAAAGCCTGGTCACAGTCTAAATAAATCCAAAAAATATACAATATTTATATGTAGAGTGAAGAGAATCTGCAGTAACTAGTATTGTAACTACATAAATCCAAAACTTGCGGAGTCCACAACGACTAAAACTGAAGACTTTTGTTTCCAGTTAAAGATCTGATTGATTTTTATTATCCTTTATTTGATATCTTAAATAATATGAATTTTATATATATCTTAAATAAGTTTGGACTCCATGATCACCTTGCTTACAATGTTTCATAGTTCTAAAGTAATTAGTGTTCACTTTTTTCCAGTTGAGGTGAAGATTTATCCACAGTTGATAGAATTCTAATGAACAAACATCAATTAGCAACTCAGATCCTCTATTATATGGCACTTCTATTATTTAGTACTTAGTTTCTATGATTTCAGAAACCAAATTTCAACTCCCATTTTTTGGTTCTTGAAAAGAATATATTTTCATATTTCTAAAACAAGCTTTTATCCAAGAGATAAAACTTACTAAAACTTTAGTACCATAAGCTCTAAGACTGAGAAAGTTTAACCACCTTCCTCAAAGTTGCATAAACAATCAAGAAATTGTCAGGAATTCACACTAAATGTAATGTCATGCTTCAAACATAAAATTCAACTCTCTTAATGAATCAAATAAACTTCCTTGCCCTTTGTAAAATGTATATATTATTCACTTTGGTAATCTAAGGAGAAATAAATAGAATCTCTTTAAATGCATGAATGTGTGGAAGAAATGTGAAGAAAGCATGGTCTGTTGGTTAAGGGACTAAGATCTTCAGGCAATAAAAATGGTCTTTGATGTGTCATTAACTCAAGAATTTGTCCCTGAGAAAACATCCTCACTATTTCACAGTCCCTCAATTCATCCTATTTAGATATTTAACAAAAGAATTCTGATATTTAGGATGTTTTTGAAAATATTTCAAACCTCGAGTGTATGAATTATTGCTTGCATACAAAATTGTTCATAGGGATGTTAGTATCAACATAATTAAAAATTATGTGTACAATGATGACTCTTCCCCCCATTCCTAGCAAGAAAATCAACAGATTCCTTTTAAACTTAAAAGGTTTTGAATATCATAAGTCTTGGATAATTTAAGAGACTATTTGCAAAATAATATTTTTATATTTCACTCCTTTCTAAACCTTGTTGTTAAAGACTCCTCCTCAGATACATTAGCAAAAGCCAAGGAAAAGAATATGAATCTATGCACTGCATGCTCAGTTGCTTCAGTCATATCTGGCATTTTGTGACCCTATGGACCATAGCCCACCAGGCTTCTATGGATACACGGGATTCTCCAGGCAAGAACACTGGAGTGGGTCACCATGCCTTCCTTCTGGGGATCTTCCCAACCCAGGGATCAAAACAAAGTTTCCTGCGACTCCTGCATTGCAGGTGGATACTGTTCCACAGAGTCACAGAGGGAAGCCTCCATTTGAATCTATAAATATCTATTAAAAATTCCAAAGTTGTTTACTGAAATAAAGCAGTATCATATAGGTTTAACAACAGCAATAAAAAAATTAATGTTCACCATTTCAGAAAGAACGGAATGGCAAGTGATAAATAGCTGAGGTTTAAAACGGGTAAAAATAACCCTATATGCAAAACAGAAAAAGAGACACAGAAGTACAGAACAGACTTTTGAACTCTGTGGGAGAAGGTGAGGGTGGGATGTTTCGAAAGAACAGCATGTATATTATCTATGGTGAAACAGATCACCAGCCCAGGTGAGATGCATTAGACAAGTGCTCGGGCCTGGTGCACTGGGAAGACCCAGAGGAATCGGGTGGAGAGGGAGGTGGGAGGGGGGATCGGGATGGGGAATACATGTAACTCCATGGCTGATTCATGTCAGTGTATGACAAAACCCACTGAAATGTTGTGAAGTAATTAGCCTCCAACTAATAAAAATTTTAAAAAATAAATAAATAAAATGGGTAAAAAATAAATCTTACTTTATCTTCTGAGATATAATTTCTAAAAATCTTCATATTATACATATCTGTAGATTATTTGATAACTGAAAAACTATAGTCCTCAACTCCCTAAATATCTTTCATTTTTTTCCCCTTGAATCATACCACTTTTTCCCAAATCATTGAAATGGCTGAATATATATAATAAGAGATAAACTTTAAAAATTCATTACAACAAGCCAGGGAAAATACTCCATTTTCCCTACAAAGAAAATTAGATTTCAGTACAGAACATTGGGACTATCTAATTTAAACTGTCTATACTGAATATCTGGGCTTCCCAGGTGGTGCCAGGTGTTTAAAAACAAAACAAAAAAAAAACTGTTGACCAATAATTCAGGAGACATTAAGAGACACAGGTTCCATCCCAGGCTCAGGAAGATCCCCTGGAGTAGGAAATGGCACCCACTCAGTATTCTTGCCTGGAGAATCATATGGACAGAGGAGCCTGGTGGGCTATGATCCATAGGGTCGCCAAGAACCAGAGACAACTGAAGCAATTTAGCACAGCACATACTGAATATCTGAAAGTCAAAGTCTCTCAGTTGTGTCTGACTCTTATGCGACCCCATGGACTATACAGTCCATGGAATTGTCGGGGCCAGAATACTGGAGTGGGTAGCCTTTCCCTTCTCCAGGGAATCTTCCCAATCCAGGGATCGAACCCAAGTCTCCCACATTGCAGGCAGATTCTTTACCAGCTGAGCCGCAGGGGAAGCCCAAGAATACTGGAGTGGGTAGCCTATCCCTTCTCCAGCGGATCTTCCCAATCCAGGAATCCAACTGGGGGTCTCCTGCGTTGCAGGCGGATTCTTTACCAACTGAGCTATGAGAGAAGCCCAACTGAATATCTAGGAGAATCTAAATCAGGCAATGAAATGTGTTTCTGAAAATTTTGTAGATGGTACACAAATAATGTTACAACTTGCATTTCTATAATATTTCTTTTTCAATGCATCTAAAACTCATAAATTGGCATATATAATTTTGATGAATACTGCTTTTATATCTTCCATTTATTACATGCCTTATCTATTTTCAAACAATGAATATCCAAGAGTAAACTCATGAAAGTCTCCAAAAATTCAAGAAACAAAAATGAGACTCGAAATCTTCTAATATTGTCACCTTGTCATGAAATGCATTGAAAAAGTAAAGAAAGATGAACTTATAGATGGATAGTGAAATGCCAGTTATGGCAGTTAGGATGCCGGTATATGAATATTTACTATAAATCTTTCAACTTGTGTATTTGAGAGTTTTATTAAATGTTCGAAAATAGAACCTAATTAATACTATTTATCACATTATTAAACTTTATGCCATATATGAATTAAGATACTACCTTTAGTGGTTTTCACTTTCTTTGATCATGAGATATTTAAAAAAAAATTTTAAAGCCTATTAACAAACATTTTATCTTTCCACCTCATTAATTATACTTCAAAATCTAAATTGGGATGCTGGTCACCCTACACACACAGACACACAGATACACACACTTGAGGTTGAGAAATTCCAGGTACAGCATGTGAAATGCTTTGACCCATGTCTTAGAAAGCAGTGCTTGTTTAAACAATGACTTGCGTTCCTACTGCTGAAAACGAGTCAAGCAGGTGAATATATTTATTGGAAAGAATAAATAAGGATATAAACGCTATATAAATATACATATATACCATAAGTGAACAAATATTAATTTACAACATTTTCATTAACAATTATTGATAATTGTAAATATTGAGCTCCGACTTATAGAAATTATTTAAAAAATTAAAAAGACAGTATTCCAGGATTTTTAATTTAAGTATCTTTTGTTCAATCATACGAAATTAATACTACTATTCCTCTGTTGTTAGGCATCCCTAGTGGTTCAGACAGTAAAGAACTTGCCTGCAATGCAGGAGACCTGGTTTCTATCCCTGAGTCAGGAAGACCCCCTGGAGAAGGGAATGGCAACCCACTCCAGTATTCTTTTCTGGAGAATTCCATGGACAGAGGAGCGTGTTGGATTATAGTCCATGGAGTCACAAAGAGTCAGACACCACTGAGCAACTATCACTTCCCTCTCTTGTATTTAGTGTTAAGTGCTATGATTTAAATCAATGAGAAGAATAACAGAGTAAGAAATCCACTTCTTATACAGATATATGAAAAAAACTGCACCTTACAGAATGTTCATGTTAAAAAAATGAGAGAAAATTAAATATTTTACTAATTTTTAAATGACTCTAACAAATGGAGTTTGAGAATATGGTATGCTGGGGGAAAAATAGAAAATTAGGAGACCAAAAGGACATCTGAAGAGCAGGAAGAGGGAAACAAAAGCAGAAAATTAGAAAGAATAAAAGCTAGGCTTGGCGTGGTCCTGCTATTTGAAACTAGTGAGTTTGTTTTTTGGTTTTTTTTTAATCTAAAGAACCCTATATTATAAAAATTGGGAAAATTCTGATAAAATTTTAAATGAAAGGTCTCTAAAAATTCATATAGGATAAAAATTCAGTCTGTAGTACTAGCTTACTTTAACATGTTCATAATGCTATCAACAGTTTGCTTGCTAAGCGTGGGGCAGAGTAAGAAAGTACATTTTTATTTCTGAATGTTTATATAATGGATTTGAGTAGTTATTTGAAGAGATGGATGATAGAGAAAATGGACAATTATTTTGGAAGAAATGTAAGTTATAAATTAAGGCCTAAATCTAAAATTAACTCCAAGTATTGTTGTTTCGTCACTAAGTCCTGTCCAGCTGTTTTGTGGCCCCATGGACTATAGCTTGCAGCTCCTCTGTCCATAGGATTTCCCAAGCAAGGATACTGAAGTGGGTTGCCATTTCCTTCTGCAGGGGATCTTCCCAACCCAGGAATAAAACTTGCATCTCCTGAATCAGCAGGTAGGTTCTTTACTATCTGAGCCGCCAGGGAAGCCCAAACTCCAAGTAGAGGTAATGAAAATTAAAGCAGACTCAATTTGGATTCAGAATGAGAAGAGCTGAGTTCTAATTTTGACACTTCCTGATAATAAACAATTTATGAAGATTATTCATAGGTAGGATTGAGTAAAGGAAGTCTAAACAAAAAGGAGCAAAAAATGCTAGCATCTGTGTCATCTATGTGACCTAAAAAAACCAATCTATAAAAATGATGATCTAGGCAGTAAGTTGGAGAAGGAAATGGCAACCCACTCCAGTACTCTTGCCTAGAGAATCCTGTGGACAGAGGAGCCTGGTGGGCTGCTGTCCATGGGGTTGCAGAGTTGGACACGACTGAAGTGACTTAGCAGCAGCAGGCAGTAAGTATGGAATTGACTTTAACAAAAAGAAATCCCCAAACAGAATTCAAATTAATGTTGTTGTTTTCCATAAAATAAGCTAAACTATTTATCCAATGATACCAGTTAAAGACTATCCAAGGAAAAGGAGAAATAAGAGAGAGGCAAAGATAATTCACATATGATGATTGAATTTGTCAGGGATTAAAAAAAACAAAACTGTTCAGATGTTTTAACGACTTACAGAAGTTGAGAAGTGTAGTTTTAAAATCACAGCTTCCTAAGAACTCTGTGTTATGATCTTACTTGGCAAGAGCTGAAGTTAAAAAAAAAGAATACTTGTTTCTTGTTAGTGGGATTTTTGTGTGTGTGTTTAGTTCTATAAGAGAATAAGAAATGAAAGCAGAAATGGACTCTGTTATTGTGAGATTTGAAGCTTATAAAATCTGGGGGGACTTTAAGATAAAGAAAAAAGTTCACAAAGTGATGTACCAATGTAAACACTTATTTTTAATGAGAGTGTAAATCATAAAAAATAACTTACTTTTTACAAACCTGACAAGTACCAAAAACATATATTCCACAAAATAGTATAACTTCTTTTATTATTGATTGATACAACTTTCTCTCTCTATATATAATATGCCAGGTACACTGATAACCACTTCATATGACAGAGACTTAGCACAGTCATTTTTGACAAAAAATACACAGATAATTCAGATTTTCCTTTCTCATATAGATAACTTTTGCAAGTCTCCTTCAGCTTCACAACCTGCTAGTAGTGGCAAGACCACACTAAATGTTAGAATTGTTGGCAAACGTGGGAAAATATCCATCAAGGCTTTTCTTTATGAGCTATATGATTCTGGCTAGCTTCTGACTCCACACATTTCAAGCCTTGTTTCTTTTCCACTATCCACATACATAGTTAGCTAGGACCATCAATAATATGAATAATCACTTATCAATTTTGGCCCCACATTTCTATCTTATAAAGGCAAATTTTAAGGAGGAAAAATCAGAATGGAAAATGAAGTCAGCATTAACTAACTGTGGAGTAGCACAAGGAATGCAAAGAGTAAAGAACATTTCAGAGCCATGTGAGGGTAAATGTGAAGTGCAGTGTGAATTTGGATCTATAGAACCATATAGTGACATTCTATTTTCTCTCTGTAACTTTATGGAACACAGATAACATAAAGGTGTATCTGTTAATCATTACATCTGTATAAAAGTATGTCTGAAACTGTATATTCTCAAAAAATAAAAAATAAATTAATATTCCAGGAATCTCCTGGTTAAGTAATTTACATTTACTATCTCAGTTCAGTTCAGTTCAGTCACTCAGTCATGTCCAACTCTTTGCAACCCCATGGACTGCAACACACCAGGCTTCCCTGTCCATCATCAACTCTCGGAGTTTACTCAAACTCATGTCCATCGAGTCAGTGATGTCATCAAACCATCTAACACTATATATCCTAAATCAAATCCCCATGATTATACAGTGTAAGTGAAACATAGATTCAAGAGATTAGCTCTGATATATAGAGTGCCTGAAGAACTATGGACAGAGGATTGTTAACACCGTACAGCAGGCGGTGAGCAAAACCATCCCCAAGGAGAAGAAATGCAAAAAGACAGAATGGTTATCTGAGGAGGCCTTTACAAATAGCTGAGAAAATAAGGGAAGTGAAAGGCAAAAGAGAAAAGGAAAGATAAATACATGTGAATGCATATTTCCAAAGAATAGCACAGAGAGATAAGAAAGCCTTCCTCAGTGATCAATGCAAAGAAATAGAATAAAACAACAGAATGGGAAAAACTAGAGATCTCTTCAAGAAAATTAGAGATATCAAGGGAACATTTCATGCAAAGATGGCTCAATAAAGGACAGAAATGGTATGGACCTAACAGAAGCAGACAATATTAAGAAGAGGTGGCAAGAATACATAGAAGAACTATACAAAAAATGATCTTAATGACCCAGATAACCACAATGGTGTGATCACTCACTTAGAGTCAGACATCTTGGATGTAAAGTCAAGTGGGCCTTAGGAAGCATCACTAAGAGCAAAGCTAGTGGAGGTGATGGAATTTCAGCTGAGCTATTTCAAATCCTAAAAGAAAATGCTGTGAAAGTCATGCATTCAATATGCCAGCAAATTTGGAAAACTCAGCAGTGGCCACAGGACTGGAAACGCTCAGTTTTCACTCCAATCCCAAAGGAATTGGAAAAGGACTGGAAAAGTTCACTTTTAATTCCAATCCCAAAGAAAGGCAATGTAAAAGAATGTTCAAACTACCACACAATTGCACTCATCTCACATGCTGGCAAAATAATGGTCAAAATTCTCCAAGCTAGGCTTCAACAATACACGAGTCCAGAAATCCTAGATGTTCAAGCTGGATTTAGAAAAGGCAGAGGAACCAGACATCAAATTGCCAACATCCGTTAGATTATCAAAAAAGCAAAAGAGTTCCAAAAAAAAATCTACTTCTGCTTTATTGACTACACTAAAGCCTTTGACTGTGTAGATCACAACAAACTCTTCTTAAAGAGATGAGAATAGCAGATCACCTTACTTGCCTCCTGAGAAATCTGTATGCAGATCAAGAAGCAACAGTTAGAAAAGGACATGGAACGACAGACTGGTTCCAAATTGGGAATCGAGTACATCAAGGCTATACATTGTAACCTTGCTTATTTAACTTCTATGCAGAGTACATCATGAGAAATGCTGGGCTGGATGAAGCACAAACTGCAATCAAGATTGCCGCGAGAAACATCAATAACCTCAATATGCAGATGACACTACCTTATGGCAGAAAGTGAAGAACTAAAGAGCCTCTTGATGAAAGTGAAAAAGGAGAATGAAAAAGTTGGCTTATAACTCAACATTCAGAAAACTAAGATCATGGCATCTGGTCCCATCACTTCATGGCAAATAGATGGGGAAACAATGGAAACAGTGACAGATTCTATTTTCTTGGGCTACAAAATCACTTCAGATGGTGACTGCAGCCATGGAATTAAAAGGCAGTTGCTCCTTGGAAGAAAAGCTATGACCTACCTAGACAGCATATTAAAAAACAGAGACATTACTTTGCCGACAAAGGTGCATCTAATCAAAGCTATGGTTTTTTCAGTAGTAATGTATAAACGTGAGAGTTGGACCATGAAGAAAGCTGAGCACTGAAGAATTGATGCTTTTGAACTGCAGTTTTGGAGAATATATTTGAGAGTCCATTGGACCACAAGGAGATCCAAACAGTCCATCCTAAAGGAAATTAGTCCTGAATATTGATTTGATAGACTGATACTGAAGCTGAAGCTCCAATACCTGATGTGAAAAACTGACTCATTGAAAAAGACCCTGATGCTGGGAAATATTGAACACATGTGGAGAAGGGGACGATAGAGGATGAGATGGTTGGATGGCATCACTGACTCGATGGACATGAGTTTGAGCAAGTTCTGGGAGTTGGTAAAAGACAGGAAAGCCTGGCATGCTGTAGCCAAGGGGTTGCCAAGAGTCGGGACAAAACTGAGCTACTGAACTGAACTAATCTATAATGGATTGAACAGTGTTCTTTCTAAACTCATGTGATCTTAATTGGAATAAGGGGTTTGGCAGCTTTTAGTATGGTAAAGATTAAGATAAGACCACAATGGATTGGGATGGATCCTAAATCCTGTGAGAGTACCCTTATCCAAGAGAAAAATGAAAACAAAGACATAAAGAAAAAAGTGGTATGAAGACAGAGGCAGATATTAGAGTGTCTCCATTTTGGTATCAAGTATTACCAAGAACAACCAGCAGCTATCAGAAACTAGGAGAGAAACACAGGGTAATATCTACCCTGGAGTTCCCAGAGGACCCAACACTGCTGACCTTTGATTTCAGATTTCAGGTCCAAAACCAAGAAAAAAATTCCTGTTGTTTTAAGCCACTCACGCATGGGTGCATGTTCAGTCTGGTCTGACTCTTTGCCACCCCATGGACAGGCAAGAATATGAGAGCGGGTTGCCATTTCCTTCTCCAGGAGGTCTTCCTGACCCAGGGATTGAACCTGCTCTCCTGTATTTCCTGCATTGGCAGGAAGATTCTTTACTGTTGAGCCACCTAAGAAAGCCCCACGTTAAGCCACCCAGTTTGTGGTAATTTGTTACGGCAGCACTGGGAAGCTAACATATTATCTCTACATAGAGACATCTCTAGAGTGACAGCATATTTGGGAACTGTTGTTTATATGCATGGCTAAAGATCCATGGAATAAAGAGGTTCCTCTCAGGACACAGCTAAAACATTTTTTACCAATGACAGTCATGCCCTAAATTGTGTTCCTGCAGTTCCCCTAACTAAGAGTGTATTAAATGTTTAAGCAACTCAGTATCAAAAGGAAAATAACTAATGTACTATTTCTGGGAAAAGATAACAATTCTATGAAGCAAGTACCCTTTCCATGAGCAATAATATAAAAACATTACAATAGAATGTTATGCTTGACTTGAAATTATTCTCTAATTTTCAAAAAATTTTAACGGCATGTAACAAGTCCCAAGGACCATATTAATTGAGAGAAACCAATAAAAATACTACTTGGCTACCAGAATCACCTCTCCTTTTTTTTTTCCCCAATAATTAAAGTCTCTCATATTCTGTTTTTACTTTGCATTTCAAGACTTTTAACAGTATCTTGACAGTCACTTTGGAGTTGTCACTGTTAGACTTTTTTAATTGGCGAAAAAGTATCTATGATTTGCCCATCCCACTAAATGCTCAAGGTCCTAGAATGTAGTAGTCACAATGCCCAGCATAAAGCTGAATATTTCTTAGTTATAAGGCAGCTGCTCATTCACTTGAGGTGAATTTTTTTACACTGCTAATAACGTTGAAACTCCACAGAAAGGCACTGTTTCAGAATCCCTTCAACTGTAAGGATCCACAGAGCAATTCATTTGAGAACATTTGCATTCATATTAGATCAAAATTAAATCCAAATGCAATCTGTTTATATAGGGTTCTTTAGTTGTGCTGGTGGCTTTCTTCTCATCAAGGAAAAGCTCTAGTTGGTCATATTTAACTGCGCTGGTGGAAGGCCAAGAAAAAGCTCTTCATTAACATATACTCAGTAATTACCAAAGGCACATAGACACATCTCATTTCTACTCTGCCATTATGCTCATTGGCCTGGAAAATGGGATTGGGCCAAGTGGAACTGTCCCAAGTGCATGCACTGTATATTTCTGGAAAGAGAAAAACATAGAGTGCTCTATTGACAAGAAGTGGGTGTACCTTAGCAACTCTCCCATGGACAATTTTCAGAGGCCCTGGTCAAAATGACCAACACTGGTTTACCACTAAGCATTTTCATTCTGCTTTAAAATATCATAAGTATATTTACAGTGTTATTTCAAAAAAGAAAACTTTAAATTATCAAACATTTAAATACTATAAAATAAGAATGTTCTCTCATGTTACACTCTATACATCCATCTGAAATGAAAAGACCTCAGAATATTCATAGAAACTTTTCACACTCAAATCTTAGTTGATCAAATAAAACTATATAGGCATTAGGAAACAGCTTCAGTAAATGGCTGTGTGAGTGAACAATAAGAAAGTGTCCACAGGCTCATTATAAACTGTTTGTCTCAAATAAACAAATTTTGGGTGGCTCCTAATGGATAATGTTCATCATGCTCCCACCTAGAGACGGAAGTAGAATTGGCCTATTATTGGCCAATTCCCAACAGCTCAATTCTTCCCCTGAGCACCCGCTACTGGCAGGGGCCCATTCAGGTTGATTCCAACACGCTGCAGAAGACGCACAAAGCTTAACGTATGCTATCACTTGTTCATTCTGTCAACACATAATCAGTGCTCAGGGCAATCCATTTTGGTCAGGAAAACAAAGATCAACAGAACCAGCCCCCCTGCCCTGGAGAAGTTCACAATCTAGGGGTCAATACCTAGTATCAAATATACATATTTTCTGTGGGGTTCAGTGCTATGATACATGTATATACATGGCACTAGGGGAGCATGGTAGAGATTAACAAATGAAACAGGCAGTCATTCTTGCTGTCTGAAAGTCAAGGAAACAGTAATCAAGAAGATGTATTATTATATATATACAGGTGTCTCATATCATATGTCTAATTCATATTTTTAATGTTCCTTTCTACAATAATGATATGCAAATTAGCAGGCACAAACCTGTTGGTAACATCACTTTTAAGGAAATTTCATTAGAATAATGCTGTGCTAGAACAGTGTAACACATTCATGTGTATTTTGGCAGGTATAGTCAAGAAATCATTATATTTCAAGGTACATATAGACAGTGACACATGGCTTTCCCTTGCTCTGCCATTAACCACCAGGATATAGCCAGACATAAAGAGTGATTATAATATGTTCATATACAGGGAAGAAATTGGACTAGGAATTCAAACCTTCTTGTCTCTTCAGCTAGCCTGGATAGTTATCCACTGGATTTTTCACTACCTGTATTGAACAAAAGAGCTATGTGTTGAAAACTCAATCCAATGTTCTGATATAACAAAAATGTCTTTGATGTTGTTCTAAGCACAGGATCTCATCACAAGAGTTAGCCAATTGAATCATTTCACCTCATTCTGGCTTTGTAATTTTAAAAAATGACTATGATATATTTTTGCTTTATCTTTTATTTCAGCTTAGTAATCCATTTGCTAATTTTTCTCTTTAAAATCCTTTACATATCAATCATGAATACAGATCTAAGTAGTAGTCACTTTTCTACTAGGAAGACTAGTACCAGATGAATAAATTAGTCAATAAAACTCTTAGGGATTCTAAAGAAAGTAATCTGAATAACTATCAGGATGTCAATTATCAAATTTTTCTAGTTTTAATTGAATAATTGTAAAATAGAGAATCCATATCTTAAGAACTACGTTTCTGGGTCCTATTCTGAACAGCTTATTTTCCAGGCAGAGTAAGAGAGAAATAGGGTCTATCCCATTGACTTTAGAGTGTCTAATGTTTCTTTGGGGCTTCCCTAGTGGCCCAGTGGTAAAGAATCCACCTGCCAATGCATGAGATGCACGTTTGATTCCTGCGTGGGGAAGATCCCCTAGAGAAGGAAATGGCAACCCACTCCCAAGGACAGAGGAGCCTGATGGGCTACAATCCAGGGCATTGTTCTTTAAAATGTAATTATATTATTC